>NW_017096341.1:0-40291 GCF_001412225.1 Nicrophorus vespilloides
ATTATGTGGCTTTTTAATATTGCAAAACTAATATTTAAATTTAGTGAAGGATAGTAGAACATTCTGAGCTTTTTTTATTAAATTAAAACAAATAATTGTTAATAAGTTGATATGTATATATTGGACAGAAAGACCTATGGTCAATATATTATTGAGTTTTTTTTTATTTGGTAATTTTTACTGTTTCAATAAATATTATTATTATTTAAGTTGATATATTTCAGTCGAGAAATTATATAAAACTTTTAACAAAATTGTTAATATTCTTTTAATAATGTATTTAAAAATAAGTTTTTATTTGGTAGTTTTTACTGTTTCAATAAATATTATTATTATTTAAGTTGATATATTTCAGCCGAGAAATTATATAAAACTTTTAACAAAATTGTTAATATTCTTTTAATAATGTATTTAAGAATAACTTTATCATCGTATTTTCATTAATTAATTAGTCACCCTCAACGTTTATCAATAATTATGAAGTAAAAAATATAATTAAGATATAAATCATAACATTAAAAGCCATTTTATACCATTCAGAAAATCTTTTGCTGTAAGATTTTAGACTTGCAATTCATTATAATTAAGAATCAAGAGATTTTACAAAAAAAAATAATTTAATGATATAATCCATAAACCAAATCCAAAACTAATTATAAATTTCAAGGTAAATTTGTGAAAAAGAATTATCATAATTTCAATACATTTTCAAATATTATCAACTAAAATTACTTTAGGCAATCGAATTATATTTTATTAATTCAACCATAATTTTCAAAATGTAAGTTAAATTAAGATAATAAATAGAATTATGGAGGGTCAATTCAATTTCGATAGTTTACCGGTTTTGCACGTTGAGAGTCGGGGTTCGGATTTCCGGCTCTTACTCTTTGTGAACACATTTTATTAATTTGAAGGAATCCGTTATAATTTTTTTTCATGGTTTTATTTTAAAATTATTAGAACAACTAATATCCCCTCGAACCTAATGAAAACCCCTCCGCTAATCATTAAAGAAGGTATTGTTTGCCGAGAAACAATAAACAGGAAAGCGAGTGAACAAAACTGGATTTGAGGTAACTCATAGTATTCTGCCTAATAATATCTACATCATCTGTAGAAACATATAGAAAAATACAGCAGGTGCTCGTACAGCTAAATCCTGAAGGAAGAAGATACACATAGCTTCGTTATTAAAGGCTTAAAAATGAACAGAACTAGATAGTCTCAAGACAGAGATATCCGATAAATTAAAGATAAACGTCAAAACATCAATGATTGAGGGAAGTACAGCTCCGTGTACCTCTTTAATGTAAGTAGAGCCACCAATTGTAATCGCATAAAAGACAATATCAAAGTGAGAGTAGAAAAATAAAAAAAACAATAAAATCATGTGCCATTGTAATCGATGCCAAAGATGGGGACATGCAATGACCAATTGCATAATGAAGTCTCGCTGTACAAAATGCAACGATGATCATATAACCAGCGAATGCATGAAACCGAATGAAATACCGGAAAACTACGCAAACTGCGCAAAGTGCGCCCGGTATGTCAGGATAAGCTAAGAGAATTATCAAAAAAACTCCGCAGCGATAAGAGCGAAAGCCCATTCGGTCGCAACTGGCAATACCCAGAAAACACGGGATTACGAATATTCGCCAAAAAAAATATACAACAAAACCGGATCATTAAAAACCTCGCAGATTGTTTTTATTTCTTAGATATTATGACTTACCTCAAAAATAAAAATTAATTACCTAAGAAATAATTATTATTAATTTTCATTGTTAATTATTATAAGTTTATTCTTATCAAATTGAATTTCTCCTAATTGCATACATATATTAACTAGGTCATATGAGATGTTCATTCAAATGTAATGCTTTGGTATTGACTTTGTGCAAATAACTCGGATGTTCAAGTTAATTTTGACCGAGGTTCGGATGTACGAGACGAGAAGAGCCGGGAGGCGATGATAAAACGAACCGAATGTCTTGAATTTCTTCGTTTTCACCTCGTCAGGAAAAAAAAAATAAACAAGATCCACAGCTGAAATGAAATTCCGCAAATGAAGAAGAGAAAATGCGAGGTTTCTTTATTAATCATTTATTTTTACAAAAACAAAATTTCCATTAGTGTGTGTTTGTATGTATGTGATAGAGGTGTATGGGAGAGGAAATAAAAAAGTATTATATTAACATTGACATTGAGAAGTTAAAATTCCGCTAAAGTATTTAAATACAATATAATTTATATACAAGGATTAAAAAGATTGAGCGATTCTTGTGAATAGTTTTGTCGTTGTCCTTTGATTTGCACCACGTAACTCTCAAAAAAGTACAACGGATGCCGAATTTCACATAGATTACAAATATCACAGAGTTTATCCATTTTGTTTGTACACAATCCTATTTATTTATTTATTTATTTACATGTCTGCCTATATTTTTTTTTATAATTATTATTTACACTTTTCTGCAAAACTGAATTCAAACGTTTGTAGTTTCAGTTCACGGACAGCTGCAACAGAAATATCTTTGGGTTCGTTTTAATTGTAAATGCAAATAAGTCTGCAGACTAGTTCTTAAATGAAAACTTGACGAAAGTAAATGGTACGGAAAGAGGAAACTTTGAATATTCAGCGGGTCGCATTTTACGTTACTTTCATTCCCCTCCAGTTATTATGCAAAAGTTACGATAACCCTCAAGTATTCCTAAGAAAAGTGATATTTGATATTCGCTCAGCAATTAGTTCTTGACACGTTCGTAATTGCTTCCGGTACTTTCATGTCTTCCTCTGGTTCCTCTATGATTTGCTCGAAGACGCTCAGAGACGGCGGACGAGAGATACGTCTAGGGCCGGAAGGTATTGCCGTCGCCGTCGATACCTGCTGGGTACCAACGCTTCCGGTATTACTAACACCACCTTCCGTCTCCTCGTCAAAATCGTTTCCGTTCAGCAGATAATCTAGGTCAAGCGTTATGCTATCCATGACCGCATCCAAATTGTCTCCTTTAATTGGGACTGTCGTCTCCATCACCGAAACTATCGGTACCAGTTCAACGGTCATCACCGTTTTCTCTTCACCTTCAGGTCGTTGCCTCTCAAGGTTGTTTTCTCCATTTACTTCTGGCTGAGTTATGGTTATGCTTGGGAGAGGAGGCTGTGTTCCGTATACCGATTTTTGCACGGAGGAAGCAACCAGGTCGAGTTCAACGAACTTCTTCGTCCCTAGGAGATCTGGTGAGTTGATGATGTCTCTTTGGTGGTTGTGTTGATGGAGATGGTGGTGGTTGAAGTGTTTTGGGCTGCCCTCGTAGAACTGTAGGTCCTGCTGGTGCTGCGAGGACGAAGGATCCGGAAACGTGGCGCTCGCGTACGTCTTAAACGACGTTGAACCGATTTCCGGTACCTTGATTATTTCATGACTGAAGCACGTTTCTGCCGTGCTCCTGCAGAAGTACGGAGTAGACTCGTTCTCCACTTCCGCCTTTTGATTTGTGAAAACTGAAACAATCAACACAATATGAAAAATACTTTCAATATGACGTGAAAAGCTCATATAAAGAAAAAAGGGAGATAATCGGCATTGAGGATGGCTTAAGGACAGGAACTCTTACGCATCCATGGAAAATAAGTAAATTATTTATAAAGTAATCATCAAGCCAATATGGACCTATGACATTCAGGTTTGGGGATATGCCTGTAGGTCGAGTATTGATATAATCCAGAGATTCTAGTGAAAAAAATTGAGACAAATCACCAAATTCTCTTTGGTACGCTACAAACGATAACATTCACCAGTAGAAGATATCACTATATGGTAGAAGTCCACCCAAACCTACTTGCGTCGTAGTTGGAAAATACAAGTGACCAGCATTGTCGACCAAAGAGATATAAACACTAGAATTTGCCAACAAGATTTGATAACACTACGTGTATGTGCGTGGGTGAATTAATCTATACGAGGATTGGTCACTGGATCAATCTTACAATTCATTTTATTTTATCAAAACTAATTCTGCTTATTGTCTATATTAGACAAACAAAATTGTATTATATGTAGTATTTTTTTATATACGTATATGAAAATTTCAACAATTATAAATGCAGTGTCAATAAACGTTTCTCAAAATAAATTTTTACTTTGTGTTCAATTTTATCATAAATAGTAGAGACATACAAGAAAATTCGATATTTTTTTAATTGAACACAGAAATATATAACTTATAAAAAATAGTATACATAACAATTTTTAACAAATTTAAGAAATATATAAAGATTTCTTCTAATCTATACCAGCAAACAAAATGTATAAATTTCCAATTATTACTAGCAGAGAATCGAACCGGAACAGAACCGAAAACCGTAACCGCTTGCTCAATTGAAAAACCGAAACCAATAGTAAGGGAATTTGGTAAATAAAATTAAATCATAATTTTAGATTGGACTCAATTTTAAATTTTAACTAACCAATTTAAATTGATTTTTTTTTTCGATATAAAATTTTAATTTTTAAATTAAGACTTTACAAAACCCCAAAGAAAGTCGCCTTTGATCTAATTAACGTCAGCATTTCTGGAAAACACACGACCAGGAAAATGTTATCTTAACAAATCGATAATTTCTTTTGCAGTATGGCATATGGTTAGATCATTCTCAAAAAAAACTTTTTGAACTGTCTCCGCAAAACTTTAGGCAAATTTGTAAAGTGTTTTAACAATCACAATACGTTGTTCTTTTGTATAGCGACCCATTTTTAATAACAGGAGATGACAAATGTCAAACATTAGAGATGCCAACTTATATACAAAAAAAATGGAAGAAAATTTAAATTCGGCGTACCCGATGAACCACACATATTCGTTTTCAATCAACAAGAAAATTATTTACTAATTATACTTAATAGTTGTAGTGTTTTATTAATTAATTTAATTACAATATAATTATTTTCAAGTTAATAATGGTTTATATTTGTTTTAACGATAATTAATTGAAAATTTTCACGTGTATTTGTTTGAAAATAAAGATATTTTTGATGAAATTCACGGAGCATTGTTTGGCTTCTATCCAAGCGTTCTTGGCAAACGCTGAACTTTATCACAGATATAAAACAAAATTATTTTGAACGTTGGTACTTGTAAGAAAAAATCTCATAAATAGGTATAAAATAATGCGGTACATGGTCTGATGAATATAATTCAATAAAATATTATTTCCATATGAAAAATTAGAAATAAATCAAAGAAAATTTGTAATAAATCTATTTTCAGTATATTAATTTATATATGTCCTTATACTAAATTAGACACATGTTCAAAAATTAATTAATTATAATTTTCATTATTCATTAAAAAAGGAAAAAATGTATACATACATTATTGGGGTTTTGTCTTTATACAGTTAAGTCTCTATTTGTGCGTTGTTTTTAATGTTTCTCGATTAGTCCAGCTTCAGACAGGCTGGGAAATACAATAATATATTTTACTACACAAAACGAATGACAAAGATGTGTTCACAACTTATTTGTTTCTATATCCAATTTGCTATGTTTTAAAGGAAAAGTAACCCAAATTTTGCATCAGTAATAAATACATAAATTAGGCAACTTATTGTAGGTTTTACAAATTGTATGTATAGTTTTATAACATTTCTAGGAGAAACATAAGGTAGAGAAAACAACTTTAGACAAATTTCGGTTATTAAGATGAACCGTTGCCACTGTTCTTTGTGGACTTGGCTCCTCGTGCGAATAACAAGGACGTCCATAAAAGCAGCTACCTGCAGATCATGAAGATGGTGATCGAGACGCCGCACAGCAGATGCGACATCCCACAGTGATCAAGGGGATCTCGAGAAACTACCTGCAGGCCCAGTCGTATCTGGACCTCTCCTCCGATCACTCGCCGGTTATAGTGAATTTTGAGGTGTTCAGCAGAGAGGCGCCGCCATTTCTCCACAACTAACCGTACCGAATGCTCAGAATGCTGACTGAGTTTGAAATTGTGCTGCGAATCCCGCTAAAAACGGAGACGAATATCGATGGGGCTATAGAAGAACTGAACTGCTTAATCCAGAGGTCGGCCTGTGCAGCAACACCTGCAACAGTCCAGAAGGCGGAAACACTGTCTTGCCCATTTACGATTAAGAAAACGATTGCTGAGAAGAGGAAACTTTGACGCATATGGCAGAGTAGCAAACTACCGATCGATAAAACCTTTTCAACATGGCAACGAAAGACCTCAAAGACATGCTGAGTAGGTACAGAAACCAGACGTTCCAAGATTACGTCGAAAATCTGTCCGCAACACCTGCGACGGAGTACTCGCTGTCGAAAGCCACTAGGTGCATCAAGGGTGATAGTACCAGAAAGGCCATAGTACTGTACTGACGACCATCTTCAATTTCTTCAATTCACATCCGACCTGCCGACATCCAAGGAAACCACAATTGCAACCAACGCCGACGATGTCGCGGTCCTGTCGTCCAACGTTGTTGTAGTGCGTGGACTTCAGAGACATCTCGACGTGTACCAGAAGTGGCGCATCAGAGTCAACGTAACCAAATCTAGCCATGTCACTTTCACCCTTAGAAAGGGAACCTGCCCCACAGTCAGACTGAACAGCAAAACCATTCCGCAAGCCAATGATGCCAAATACTTGGGCTTGTTCTTGGATCGCCGACTCACTCCACTATTCCTCGACAACAAACTATTAATTTACAAGACATCGCTGAAGCCGGTGTGGATGTACGGCATCCAGCTTTTGGGAACAGCTAGCAATTCCAATATGGAGATTCTACAACGCTTCCAGTCGAAGTGCCTGCGAACCTTGGTGCAGGCCTTCTGGTATGTGACGAACGTCACGATACACAATGTCCTCCACATGAACACTGCTAAGAGTGAAACCCCAAGTTCAGAGCCCATTACCAGAACAAACTAAAGAGACACAAAACCCTCGACTTCCGCTTTAGAAACTAATGTTCGTTTTATTTGTGCATTACAGTGAATATATTTTAGATTATTATGTAGTGTCGTCAAAATTAATTTTTATTTGGGTTGTTTTGTTATCACAATAATTTTTAGTTAAATTTGAGTTTGTCTATAGGAAGGTTTCTAATGGGAAATCATTCCGCTCACTGCTGTATTTTGTTTTTCTGTTTTTATTTTCTTTTTTTTGTCTTATGGCCCAAACACGTTTTACTTGTTGTCTAAATATTGTCTTGTGAATAAGAAATAAAGGATATACAAAAGAAGATGATAGTACATATCGAATATCGGCATATTATTATATATTATCCAATTTAGCAACTTTCATTCAAAGGTTTGATTTTGATATTCTTCCAAATCTGAGGAAATTAGAGCAAAATTTCAAAGCTGTTACAGAAATGGAGATTGGAACTAAATTGGATTATATTGAGAGCGAGAAGTAATAACAAATAAAACAAACAAATAAACAAAATGCAGCAGAAATTTGTCAAGAAAATTGACAAGTTAAGCAAAATTGAAAACAATACAGAAACTTTTTGGACAAAACTAATTTTAACTTTATCATTTTTTACATCTTCATAAATAGTAATTTTTCTACTATAGAGTTAAATTTGGATAATTTATCATATTTTCTAGGTCTGTGAGTGACACGTGGTGAAAAAGAGACCTACCAAGAAACAGAATCAAAGTGAAAACGAACCACAACTATGTGCAACTGATAATATTATCAATAAAACAGTAGATTGTAACATTAGGTATAGTTTCAATTCAACCTGCTTCATTTAAAAACAGGTCCGTGTATTTTTACAAATATGAAAATTCGCCAATTATTTGCCAGTTCCAATGATTATAAAAAAAAAATAAGTAATAGTATGAGGAAGCTTCATGTTTTACAAATGGACTTGTTTCTCAAAATCAAATTGTGGTTCCAGAACAGTAGCAAGCTTCAAGTTTTTACAAAGAAACTTCAACCCCAACCTCAACAAACACACGAGAAGACGAAGACCGAAGAGGAGGTACAGCAAACACATGTCATTATGTAGCACTTTGAACAATATGGATATGACTGCTACATCGTCTTCAATTTATGAGACGTGTCATGCCCCGCTATATTATATCACACCCTATGTTATTGTAGTACATATAAATAAATAAAAATTTTAAAATTGAAAAAATTGCCCCGCTATATAGGATATATTGTGAAGAGGCTAGACTGCGAAACATTATTGCTGTTGACCATATACAGCTTTAGCATATTGAGTTACTAAACTTTTTGAGGGTATCTGGCCTTTTGTCTAGATTATAGTATCGTGTTTGAATCACAATGATATATTATTTTTAAGGGAACATCAGGTATATTGAAAAAAAGAATAAGAACATCAGAACATCATTATGCTACTAAAAGTTATGGAAAACATATTTATAAAATAAAAAATAGTAAAGCAGACTTCTACAAATATTTTGAACAAGGAATACTGCTACGGAAGAGATGCTTGTTCCCGGATAATTGTTACAAGAGAATGAGGAAAAACATTCTTAATGTTACTATTGATAAACAGTACAGTACAGTAAGTTGGATAATGATCAACGTATATATGAATATCCTAAGATGCTTGTACAATTGGTTTAAATACCGTGCAATTTTCCAATGGTTGGTGGTAAGTTGCCCGAACCAAGGTATAACTACAACCCAGGACAAATGTCATATTGTAATTATTCAGTTCCATTGGCATATGGTTATTCGCCAGTATCAAATCCGGTTCAAATTACTGTACCAATCCCGAATAATATGCCAACTCCATTTTCTGGTCCTTCTCCAGTACCCAGTCACATGTCAGTTCTAGTGTTCAATCATGTTCCAGTACCAATTTCGAATAATTTACAACAACCAAAAAACAACATTAATTCACGCAACAAATTCATCCCAGTGTCATGATTCCTCCTACAAATTATGGTGTACAAGGAATTGATATCAATTTAGATATAAATAAAGAGATACATTAGTCAGAAGTATTATGTAGCTCTATGTACTTGTAAATATGATAAAGTTAGCAATGATTAACGGAAATGTGATGGTGTGCAAATGGTTCGACCACAACGTAGTTTGCTAATGGTTTGTGATTATTTGTTTGCACCAACATATCACCCAGGACATATGGTTATTCGCCAGTACCAATTACGGCTCAAATGATTGTACCAAACGCGAATAATATGCCTCTTCCATTTGCTGGTCATCAATTTCCAGGACCAATTTTGAGTACTTTACCAGAACCAACATACCAGCAAAAAAGTACAGAATGAAAAAGGAAAATATCCCTTTTTATTTTAAATTATTTGTATACTTATATGTGATTAGTTAAATGCGATAATAATCCAAAATCCATTATCATAGGAAATCTCAGTTTGCAAATAATGGTTCACAACTCAAATTGTGCACATTGAAATGATTCAAATAAAACCTAATGATGCAACATTTGTTTAAAAAAGAAGTGATACCTAACTCTACAAATCTTTTTAAGGTACACTGTACCAAAATATAAAAAGTAGCTACTAGGGCATTAATTGATGGCTTTACTAATTGAAAGTAGTTCAAGCTGCATGTCTCTGCATGGAAATATCCTCTGACTCTGTTGAGAATAAAGCGGGTTGCTATGACAAGACTTAAGATCCAGCACACAAAATTGACAGATTCTTACATTCTAACAGGAGACTTTCCACTGTCACTTGAGAATATTTTATAGGAATTCACCCATAATGGAAAATATTTCAATCGCACGGATCGTAAAATTACACATCAACAAGAGCCCAGTAACACAAGAAACGCTGTAGAGTCTGTACTGGTATTCTTGAGGGAATTAAACTTTCTTTACAGAATGGTTAGTGGCTAATGACCTATTCTGTTGAACATTGAATACGGAGTTTCTTTGAGAAACTCATAAACTTGACTTGACAAAGATTGAGCACATATGACGCACTAAGTAAACTGTTACAGTATCCCTTCACTCGGATATTTTTTGCACATATGCACACATATGACGCACTTTTGGCAGACTCCAAGACATCGAGAATTCAACAAAAGTAATAGGTCTTAGTAGCACAAGCAAAGCTATAGAGTCTGTACTTGTATTGTTGTTAAGAAAAATGCAATAATTGTTTAAAAACTCAATATTCGAGTTTTAGATCTTTAAAGTTGATTTATATCTACATATTTAGAATACGTATCTTCTAGTTTTTCTTGAAAAGACATATTCCATGTCTTATTACTTTGAAAAGTCGTCACACTCTAGTGATATTACGTTAGAACTCTGAATCACAATAATATTCTAATATTTTTGTCAAATATATTTTTGAACAACAAAACTGAATATATTGTGGTAAGAAACGTCGATAGTTGTCAATAGAAATAGAATCACAAGACACAAACCCGAAAGGAGAATTAATAAGATTGAGTAGTAGCAATGTTTTATCGAAGGACCAATGTATGGGTGAATAATAAAATAAACTATATACAACCAACTCTAAACGTATATTCAACAACAATAATTCCATTCAACTCACTTTTAACTCATATATATTCTTTCTTGCCGTGCTTATCTTTACAAGCCTAGCGTTACTCCTTTTTCCGGCGCACGGTGTTGCCACCATTTACATTGGTGCCCAAACAAGCAATAATTAATTATTTCAATTGCTAACCAAATCGAATAAAATTTATTTAGTTCTGTTTTATATTTATTTAAAATATATATCACTAAATAGATTTTATGGATCAAACCATTTTTTTAAGACAACAATTTAACTTAAAATATATTTATTCATCAACAAATGCACCGAAACATTTCATAAAAATATGAGAAGAAAATAAAGTACTGGAAGAATAATGAATAGAATAACATAGAGAGGAAAAGAATTGCACATAGACACAAACCCGGAAGGAGAATTAATCAGATTGAGTAGTAGCAATAGTTAATTATTGCAATTTCTAAATCAAACATATCAAGGACACCGAAACGTTTGATCTCTTTTACTTATACGTGGAACTGATATCAGGAAAAAAGGTTAAGAAACTATATTCTTCAGACCACCAAAATGTAGCTATATTTTAAATAGTTGTAGAATATAATGAGAAGATACAATGATTCAAATAAACTTTCATGAAATCTCCAAAAGCAGGTAATTTAATAAAGTTGTCTTGATATATTTTTCAAATATACGACTAATCTCTTTCGCTTATACGTTAGAACAGAATTAAAGAATATTTGAAAATATTTTATAAAATAATATTTTTTTAAACCATCGAAAAGTAGGTAATTTTTTTAAGATTTTTTACTACTATCAATGTTCAAAATATTTTTTATATCAGTGATAAAGTTTAGCGTTCTGTTAAGAATAGACCGAGAGTTGAATTTTATTTAAAATATATTTATTCATCAATGAAGGCACTGAAACATTTTATAAATATACTATATTAGTTATAAAGTTCCTAATGAAAAAATAAATTCATGATAAAATTCGAAGATGCTATAGAAAATGGAGATAGAGAAAGTAACTAAGAAGAGCATGAAACAGCACGAAAATATGGAGAAAATCTCATGAAAATGAGTCCAAAAGCCTATTAAAACAAGAGTACTAAATAAGTGAAAAAGCTAAATTAATTAAAAACAATTTAATGGTTAAAAAATGTGAAATCGAAGAAGATTGAGGAGGAAAAATTGATAAGCAAATAATTGTATAAAAGCAGGTGTTTCGATTTATTGTAACACATTAGATTTTCTTCAAAACCTGAAGAAATTAGAGCAAAATTTTGAAGATACGCGAAAAAAGAAATTCAATAGAAATTAGATTAAGAGAAAGTGATAAATGGTAATGTTAGAAAGAGTGATGCAATTAGAAAATAGCTAAGCAAAATCAGGAGATATATAAAATTCAGAAAAAGAAACCGAAAATTGCAGTAATAAGGGATGAGGCTAAAGTAATTGAGGACAATTTATTAGCTTCTTAGAATATTATAGAAATTTAAGAAAATACAAAGAATACAATGGCAAAGAATTGCACATAGACACAAGCCTAAAAGGAAAATGAAGAAGGTTGATGAAAAGCAAGGATTAATTGATACAATTGCTAACCAAATTGAACAAAATGTTTAATTCAGTTGTTGAAACTAGAAATTTAAATTAAAAAAAATGGATAATGGTTGAGGAGGAAAAATTGCTAAGCAAATCGATATATAAAAGCAGGTGTTCAATTAATTTAAGAATGTACAGCCGGTTATCCTTATAATTGGTTAACATCAAAGTACATTTATTGTATATAGAAAATACTCAGGTAATGACAAGAATTAGAGCAACAGATTAGATTTTCTTATATATTATATTTTTAAAATTTTAAGTGATATTATTAATATATTTAATACAAAAACTTGGTTCGTTCCATTCAATATGAAAAAAGTTCTATTTTTATTAAAAAAAATACCAGAATTTGTTGCAGAAACAATAATTATTCAAATAAACAGGTGTAAATTAATTTAGGAAAGTCATCTTCATGAACTGAAACAATTCATATAAATACTATATTTATTATAAAATTTCGAATAAAAAAGAAACTGAGAAAAGTGAAACAGGAAGAAAATGTCCAGAAAATTCAGAAGAAATATAAAATTCAGGAAAGGAATCAAAGTATACAGAAATTCGCAAGTAGATGGAGTCCGAAAGGAAATTAAGTGCAAATAATCTAAACTAATTGAAAACAAATTAATGGTCTCTTTCAATAATGTGTAAATGAAGATTTATTTAATTGTTAAGCAAATTTTCAATTTTTATACAATAAATATTTTGTTATAAAAAATTGTTTCACTATATTTTATGTATTGTAATGTTATTTATTGCAGGTGTATTTGTTATATTTAACTAAACTTTTAATATTTATAGGATAATGCTGAAAAATAACAGAGTTGGTGCAGAAATCTCTGTATAAAATAACATGAATTGTCTGAAAAATATGATTTATTTGTTGTAAATTTAATATTTTGTATATAAATTATTGGATTTTATAATGTACATAAATTTTAAAATATATACTTTCTTCAATAAATAAATTATTTATCATATAAAACCCGACTCAATTATTGCAAATTTTTATATTTCGTGTAAAATGGCTGTTAAAAAAAAGGTAGTGTAAAGTGTCGATTTGATTGATAATCACAACACAAAAAACAAACGATACAACTATTACTCAGTGTCAATGCACACAAAACATGCCGAAAAAATCGACAGATATTAAATGTCAGATATGAAAAAAAACTGAAAAGTGTTGTTATTAATATAAGTCTTTATACGAATGACAAACATTTTTAGTTTACAGTTTTATAATCAACATAGGTTTACTTGTAGCAAGTCGGTGGCAATCGATATTCCGACATTCGAAATCCTTCATAATCATTATCCCGACAGTAACAAAATCCCGACAACTATAATTCCGACAGTAGCAAAATCCTCTACTTATGATGTAAAGTATGGTTATTACGGTGTGGGAGTTGTGATTAGGAGTAAGCCTTTGTTTATAATGATTATTAAGCGTTTTTACAGAATTCGGCCTGGGTGGCAAATCGTTGTTTTCGTTGAATTAGTAATTATATAATTTAACAATAAGATATATTTTATAATATAATTAGTTTACTAATTGTTATTTTTATTACGAGTAACAATAAATTAATTTTAACCTCTTAAGAATTTATGTCGTATATATTCGTCATGGTCTTTTGTATTTTGTAGCGGTTATGACGGATATATTCGCAACATGGATAATAAAATAAGTTAACAACAAAAATACGTGGCAACTAGGGACTTCATACGATGTTTGAAAATGCTTAAGGGGTTAATTTAGAATATTTATTAATTTTAAGGTTTATTATGAATAAGTCAATATCAAATAATTATAATATACTGTCGAGATTTGGATAATGCCGGGATTTTAATTGACGGGATTTCGATACTGTCTGGATTATGGTTGTCGGGATTTCGAATGTGGGGAATTTGATGGTCGGGATTTCGTAGTAAGTATATCATGTAAATGAATGAATCCTTATGAAAGAAAACGATATTTTTCGTTTTATAATTGATACAAATTCATTAGCATCATGTATATTCTTTACTAAAGACAGACGACAGAATAATACCAATATAACACGCATAGTCTTACCTTTAATTTATATTTATGTTGGCAGCAACGCGATGGTCATTTTACTGCAGCATGCAGTTCCTTTTACTGGCAAGATTTACTGGAGATAACAAATGTCTCTTTGGTAAGTCACTAACGTTAAGCCGCTGAGCAGTAAAGCATCAATTAGAGCCAACAAACCGTATAGTTAATGATACACATTGCACACCAAAAAAATAATATTGCATCAAATATAAATTGAAATTGAATCACCGTACATAAATATTACCAAACAAAAAAAAACAACCGTCGATGTGCGTTGCATAATTTACGTGAACTTCAATTAAAGCGCAATATTTTTTTCCTAAATTGTATTTTCTGCCGAACGCGGGAAAAAAAATGGGAATAAAATCGTAATGCCAATAAATTCATCCACGTGAATTGGACCTATCTCTCGTTTTTTTTATTACGTGCTATTTTTTTTCAGTTGCATGCTGAAATATGAAATTTTCAGTGTGCGAAAGACTTTTATTGTTCTGCGCCGAATCCCAACTGAAATGATTTATATAGGTTACAGAGTTTTTTTTTGTAATTTTTTATTTCACGTGTGGTCGCAGGTAGACAGAAAATTGATTTATACAAAGTGCTGTATGTAGATCTATCATTGGCGAAACGTAATTCGAAAATATAAAAAATTGAATGTACCATAGTGGTGAACAGAGGATGGCATGAATTTGCTTGCTTTCATTTATTGAAACACTGTATAAAGTGATACGAAATAGTATAACACTGATAATTCTGTTTATAAAATAAAGAAAATGAATTTCTAACTAATGTCGTTGTACGTAAAGAAACTAACAATTTATAATATAATTAATTAAAATGAAATTAATTATAAAGTTGAATCTGGAATGATTTGTTCTTAATCATTATAACATTTTCATGAAATTATTCGTTTTTCGAACAGTACATAGAAAATAATTAAATTCGACAACCAATAATCTTAATAATCTCAACTTTAGGTCTTCTATATTCTAATTTCGATCTTATCAGAAAATAATTATATGCGACAAACGTTAGTGTTTTGATATATTAAAAACTTTTTAATGATGTATTAAAAATAATAATATCAACTTTAGACCTTATAAAAAAATGTATTCTGTATACGAAAATACATAGGAAATAATTTTATTCGCCAAACGTTAATGTTTTCATTAAAACTTTTTGTTTATATGACAAAATATTCTAATCTTTACACTTATTTATACTTTTTTGATATTTCAGGACATCATTTGATAAAATTAATAGTATTTTGTTAAGAAACATAACTATTAAAAAAAAAAAAATAGTATTTTGTTAAGAAACATAACTATTTTTAAAGTGCAGTTGGCCATAATAGAGATGAACAATAGTAACATTTAAATTGTACTTTGTTTTGTCATGAAAATCTGTAATTACATATAATTTTACATTATTTTATAATTTATCGAAAAGGAAACTGCTGTTTCTATAATTGTTTCAAGATAAACAGATATGATTTACAACTTTAATATAGAAAATTCAAAGTTTCCATATAACAAAATGACTAAGTTCCCCTTTTTTTCTGGATTCCTAACAAATTTTTGAAAACTTGTTTTCCAAGAAATATTCGGCAAAATGAAAACGTGCCTTTATTTTATTGTTATTTAAAAATCGTGGAATCCATCGAGCGAATTTCTTCATGCAGCCAAAATGAGGATTTAATATTTGCGACAAAGCTATGGCATTCAAGCCCAGTTCATCTACTACCATTTCCTATGTCATTCATGGATCTTCATCAATTTTTGCCTTCACCAGGGTTACATTTGTATAATAGGTCGAAGATTTCTGGCAACTCTTACGAGGTTCGTCCTCAAAAGAAAATTGTCCGGTCTGAAATCTTTGAAACCACTTGGAAATAGTCGCAAGAGATGATGCATTCACTCCATATACATTTTGGCATTCCGGAAAGTTTGTATAGGCTTGAGTTGACGTCGAACTTCATAGAGAATGGCAAAACAAATTTTTGCTGTCTTGGTGGTGGAATTACCAACCTTACATCACTAATCTTGCAATTTCTGCTATCCATTCTTACCGATCTTCTTGAAATATGATACGAAATATCGTTAGACTTTAACAAATAGAGAAACAACTTTTGTTTTTCAGAAAAAAATGAATTAATGCCAACTTAGCGAACTTTTGTTAGACCCCACGTATATATATATTCAAAACTATAATATAATATTATTAAAAGTTATGCACCTAAAACTTGAAAAACTATTTAAATATACATATATTATAATATTATGCAAAACCTTGGAACACAAAAAAGGAACCAGAAAACGGCTCAGTTTAAAAAAAGATTTCTCAAATAATCTATTATCATCATTTTTCCAATAAATTGTATCAAAACAAAAAAAAGTAATTGCTTTATGTAAACAGTACGTTTTCATAACCATATAAAGTAATTTTTTATGTTATAGTTTAATATTTTAGTACTTATTTAAAATGTATCTAATATTAAAAACAGTAAAAAAAATGTATAAAAATAATTATGAGTAATTTAAAATTATCAATTAATAAATATTAACAGCATTTTCATATTTTGTATTACGAATTTTTTCAATATTTTTATTGAAGTGAAAACTAAATTTTCATACTTTAAAACATGCAATTTTATGGTTGTTCAAATGAATATTGTTCGTATTTCGTTTAACACGTAACTGTTACTATAAGGTCAATTTGACATAAAAATTTCTCGATGAACTTTATAGTTGCGCTTTCTTCTGTTCCTGTATTTTTGCATGTCAATCAGCAAATAGTACCATAAATCTGTTTGTTGTTTAAGACATATTTGCAGGAATTGTTTTTGAATTTGAGCTTTTCTAATTATGTTTCTGATATGTTTATTCGTCAAGTTTCGTCGTGTAGTTTTGTGTTTGTAAAGCATAAATGTTTTAAGGTAAAATTTTTGATAAAATTATTAATAATTACTAACGTTGAAAATGAATTATTTATGAAACTGGTCAATTTGACCTGATTGTAATTATACTATTTACGTAACTAAATATGTATTTACATCATGTATTCGATATTAAATCAGATGTTCGCTTTATTGAAAACGTCGGTACCCATTTTTTTCTTCCAGTTACTTTAAAAATTTATAAACAATAAATTCGAAATGTACCAGGTTTGGTTGCTGCAAACCACCCGGGGTATTTTTATATAAAACGTTCGCAGGAGACCGCGAAAATTGCCGCGATTTGTCTTCTTAATGTGACACCTGCTTCACGAGATAGATCTAAAGAGAGAGAGAAAGGGAAAGCGAAAGAGGACAGAACTAAAGTTCAGCAATCCCTTATTTATTATTAAGAGTGAAGAGAAAAAAATAAGTTAAAAGCCGTAAAGGAAGAAAGTCGTAAAACAGATCACTCACATTTCAAATGCTTGCCAGTATCGGGGCTCAATTTCTCTGTGCTGGCTGCTGCATCTAAAAGACGCACATTAATGATCTTCTTCAAAGGCGTCTCGGAGAAGAGGACGTAGCTGAAGAAGATTACCGTTCCCTGAAAAACCACACACAAATACACAATATGTTGTATCCGTCGATGCTGAAAGGGACTCACCATTACGACCGTAGCCGAACTGAAGACGTAATGGTAAAGGACATTGTCTGCGGAATTTATGTACAGAACACTTCCGAAGATTGTGATGGTAATCGAGGTGAACACGAGGGCGGATCTTCGGAGCAGCTTTAACCTGGAATTAATTACAATCCATTTAGAAACTGGGAATTGGAAATGCACGTTCGGAGAGGATTACGTAAGAAAAATAGAATAAAAGAGAGTGTGAGATAATCTGTACCTGTTCAAAAGCGGTTCCGAAGGTTTATCGAATTTCGTGTTGATCTTCGTCAATTTCCTTACAACAATGTAGTAGAGAACCGCGTACAGGAGTACAATAATGGAACAGCATGCCACGAATATATTGAAGGACAATGTGCCGTTCAGCAACCACCAAGAATTGATCCTCGAATTCATTGTCAGATGGGCCATATGGTTTCCGAATACGGCAATCATTGGTGCACCTGGAACATACGTACAATCGTAGTTCATTCGGACTGTCCGGTCAATCAAATAATTATATAATATACGTATGGACAGAGTGGGATAATAGGAAAAGTCGTGGCTTCTAGACGAGGTAGTTGCGGTCACAAGATCAATACAATGTTTCACTTTAAATTTTGATAGCTTATTACTGGAGAACGACAAAAACTACAAATTCTATGGACAATTCATTTGGGAAATCCATAGTTTTTTCTTTAATTTGAATATTTTACGTTCTAATTAACATACATGATTAAAGAGTAATTAAATTTAAGGTGACAATATTTAATTTTCAATTTCATTAATAAATCATTGGAAAATATCATTGTTTTTTATGTAATTTAAATATTTTATGTTCCAATTAACATGTGTTGTTAATTAATTGATTAGGCGAATAATAAATACTACAAATCCGACCATAAAAGCACTACTTTAAGTTTAATTTGCAAATTTTCTGTTTCAAGTAACATTGACGGTTAATGAGTAATTAAATACAAAATATAGACATCAAATTTTCAATTTTGGCGGATTTTTACAGAAAAACAATTGCAAATTTAAGAGCAAGCTTATTAGAATATTTTTCTTATATTACGTAATAATTCTGTCATTAATTTTCATGTAAGTTGTTATAATTTGTTATTAACTAAAATTCAAGAAAACATGATGATATTAAATTTCAAAATTTGAAAGAGTACGGTAAAATTTACTAATTACCAATAGATTTACTGGAAAAGTTATAGTTTTATCTTTAATATGAATTTTCTATATTCTAATTAACATGCGTGGTTATCAAGTAATTAAGTAAAATGTGAAGACATAAAGAGAAATTGCAAAAACATATCTCAATAATTAACTAATAGTTAATAAAAGATATGTATTTGTGAATTGCATTATTAAATATATAAAAATATTTTGTGTTAATTTATTGAATTAAGAAAATAAATATCTAAAAAAATATTTTCAATTTTAATAATTTACTATAAGAGAACGATTAGTATCAAAACAAGCACAGAAAGCTTAGTAGGAAAGTTATAGTTTTGTCTTTAATTTGCATCTTATAATAATTTGAATTTAATATTACTAAGTAATTAACCGTAATTTAATAATGTAATAAATAATTAACCGAATTAAAAGATACATAAAAAGTTTTCGAGTTAACTTGTAAAATGAAAACATTTTCTAATATAATTTCTTTAATATTTTACAATTGAAAAGATAACTTAACTATTGCTTATTAATTATTATTGCTATAACACAAATAAAGTCTGATTAATATATATTATAATTAAGTATCAACATTGTATTTTTCTATATTGATCTAATAAGATTCCAATTATGTATTTGTTGTTTAGATAAATGCGCTTTAGCATGTATTGCGGGTAGGAAAGCTTAGGTTCTCCAGTTTCGACATCGTTATGGGTAGGGAATTATCTTGTAGATCCAAATTAGATTACACACAGGAACACGCATTACCCAATGTTTGGGATCGAACCGCACCCAGGCGCATCCACCATAATTTAAAGCGGCTGATACTCGATAATTACCGCTGTCGTATAAACATGAATTATGCATTGTCTCGCCGTTAATTCCCAAACTTCTTGTTGCAGTTATATTATTTATTATAGGATCGTGTTCATTTCTGTTCAAATTACTATCAAAATATGTTATCAATATAAATATTTTAAATATAAGAATATTGACAAATTACTTTACTTAGAATTATTTTAATAATTAATTTAAATGTACGGAATATTTCCTAGTACATTTTCTCAAGATTTGTCATTAAAAATCTGGATATTCGCAATTCCTAATTGTGGTTTAAAATACGATTTAATTATCATGAGTCTAAACATTTTAATTTTGTTAACTTCATTTTAATATTTCGTTACTCACTGGGCGTCTGTGAGACGCCTGTTGGTACAATACCAGAATTTGAATATGATGCAGAGATTTTACGAAACTTAGCAATGGAACCAAACAAAGACCAACGGTCAGAAACAAACGATAGTAGTGATGATACCACGCGAGCAACGATGCTACGATGCTTTGGAAATTAAAAAAACATATAAAACTTTTAACTAATCAAGTTAATAAGATGAGACAAAAGAATATCTTCATAATAATTTTGATATTTTAATTCTTAAAATTATCTAAATCATATATAAAATTAGACAACAGAGGGAAATTACCCAAAATGGGAGTAAAATGGAAATTTTAGCGGGTAATGACCAATTAAATTTCTATGTATTCAATAAAATGTTTAGAATTTACCCCCGTATATAATGTGGCAATGCTGGCCACAAATGAATATATTTTGGGGTAATAATTAAAAAACAAATTAGTAAACTGACAAAAAAAAACTATAAAATTTACTAATAAATCAAATACTTAAAAGTATTACGATTTTGTCAATGTCAACACGGTTAATTCGATACGCGTTGTATGAAATCGCGTTATAGAAAATCGTGTTATTCGGATTTTTAGAAGAGTTGTACGAGAATCGCATTATATACAAATGTAATAGCAATATTTTTAGCGCTTTGTAGGAACTCGTGTTATACGGGAGTTTATTGTATTCGCCCTCGCCAGAAGAAATCAAAGTGGCCAAATTAATATTAAATTTGCGCCCCATTTCCCTCAAGAAAGCAGTACTATTACCTATTACTTGCGCACCTACGTTTGATGCGCCCGTTTGGGGCGGCGCTGACTGTACAAATAATAAAAGTAAAATATATTGCAAGTAGAGAATAGAGGAATCATTTTTCTAATTAACAGATTTGCTTTATGTGACTATAAATTACGTTCCAGTTATATATTTTATTGTAGACAGCCATCTCCGTCGCTCCAGCATTCTTAGCATTATGTCTTTCGCTCTCATGTGTTTTGCGAGTAGAATGTGGGTCCGTGTGCTGCTGCAATGTGTTATATAATACGTATAAATATGTGTGTATGTGAATGTTTGTGTGTGTGTATATATAAATGTGTGTGTGTGTGTGTATATATGGGTGAGCAAAAAGGGGGCGGCGGTGGTTTGGTCATGATTCATAGTTCCGGCGGTTCGGGAGCGACGCCATAAATCCATTTCCGGCCGCGCGCCGAATTCTCTATAAATTCCCGTTAAAATTTATTTGTTAATACAACATTTGCTTTTGCGTTAAACACATCGGAGGCAGAGGACGCAACGAACGGAACACGACCGGCGTAATTATCTCCGAAAAGCCTAGATAAACAAATGAATAAAAACAAAGCAAAATAAACACACAGAGAAAAAAAAAGAAAACAAGGTATGAACAAACGAGAGAAGCTCGTAATATATCAAACTAGCAATTACCGAAGTTGCGCAAATGAACTAATAGCTGTAGCTCGAACCCAACAAAATTACAGGAAAAATAGGGTGTTGTGCAATCCATGTGACTAGAAAAATAAAACAGTGAGTACAAAACTGAAAAATCGAAACAACAACAACGTTGATATGGAAGCGAAAACGGAAGCGAACGAAACACGTTCGTACACAAGCACGCGGAATTTCCGCTCGACTGGGCAAAATAATTGCATACAACAACTTTGTAATGGATGTTGTTGATTTGCGAGTCAGGAAAATCTGTAAAGCCCCGACTGCTTGTTTTCTGCATTTTATTTATTTATTTGCTATTATATCCACTAATCCGAACTCTAAAGAGTCATTAAGCGTTTTCTGCGATATTGAATATACATATTCCATTTGCGTATATTTACAAAAACGTCCTATTAAGGTACGTACATACTGCATATTGTGGGAGACGTACAAAACCATTTGGTGAACCAATTGATCAGGGGTTTCTTATATACAGTGGGGCACGAATGTTGTTAGAAAAACATATTTCTGCTACTTTTTTTTTGAATTATTGTTTGAAATCAAGAATTTTATTAAATTTTCAACATAGGAAACAGTTTTTAAAAATAATTTAATTTAGGTGTCCTCCACCTTCGTTAATGCAAATCATGCATCTGACCTAAACGTTGTTCATTGCCGGAAATGTAAACAAGCAAAATTGTCGTATCCTTAAAATATCCCCCCTAGTAACGTTACATGCAGAACCTATAAATGTGTGATCTGCTGTATCTGCCAACTGTTTTGTTGGCCCTTACTTTTTTGAAGAAAACGATGCCAATGTTATAGATCTGACCTCACTATTCGGTTCATTTTATGTAGATGTTGCAAGTAAAATGTGTATAAAACTAAGTCTAACAAAAAAATCAGTAAAAAAAAAACCATAATTGCCCCTAATGAGGCAACAGCTGCAATGAACAGGACTTGGTCAGATGCAGGATTTGCGTTAAGTTATATTATCATATTTTTGGGACTCACGTAGAATATTGGAATTAAGATTTAAGAATGATGTGTGTAAAGACAAAGCTTTAGGTAATTGCAAAATTTGGTTGTATACTTGTCAAATATTTATATAAGATTATTATGGGACATTTTCTAAATATTTAAAATTATGTTATTGCTGAATAACAGTAGTGAAATATTCACCCCGATTAGCCTAAAACTGTATCTACATTATGAAAGTTTTTGATATTTAAGTGATAAAAAATGTAACATGGACACTAAAAAAATCCATTAAAATTTTCGATTTACGAATTTTTGATAATATGAATTAGATTTATTAAAATTCTGGAGCTTATATAACTATTTTTTTCTATTACTCTTAAAAACTTTGACAAAAATTTTCATACCAAGAATAAAAAAAAATAAATTTGTAATTATTTCTTTAGACTATTTTAACAAATATTATTATATAAAAGAAACAATAATATATGTAAACTTGAACATATATTATTGTTTCTTTTATATAATAATATTATGATTTTACTTAAAATTTCTGTTGCACGACAAATTGTACACATTTTTAGCAATTTTAGTACATTTTTAGATATTTTAAACATTTCATAGTTTGATTTGTATGAATTTTTACATGAACAATATTAATTTAATGAACCTTCCTGTCAGAACATATTTGCATATGCAAATTCATATATTAGTTATTCACAATAATTTAATTACATACATGAAACTCTTCCATATGGACGAAACAAAACCATAGAATTACACAAATTTCAATAAAACGTAATCATTAATTATATATGTTCATATTTCTATGTTTAAATTAATGGGAATTTACATGTAATTCACAATAAATATTATAAAAAAAATCATTTTTTTCATTATAAGTTTGAATATGCATTCAAACTTATAATGAAAAATAAATTGAAATCGTCAATTAATTCTTTCTGAAATAATTTCTATATGTAATTAATTTGTGACTTGTTGCAGCTTCTAAAAATTTGACTATCCAAATGAATGTTTTCCTTTAACTAATTTTTTAGTTAGTTAGTTTTAATTAGTGGTTTCTGCTACAAATTTAAATAATTAATTTGTAAATTCTCAAGTTATCATTACAAAAATGCAGAGTAAACGTTGTTTTTATAGAGAAAGTCAAATAAATTAATTTACAATAAATGTATATATGTAAATTAATTAATTACTATAAAAATGATAGAAAAAAAAGATGTTTTCAAGATGTTAATGTTTTCAAATTTCAATGGACATTTCCAAAATAGTAGAAAAAATAATTTTCAAAGATGTTTTCAAAAACGACAAAAAAATAGAAGTTTATAATTATGTGATATTTTCATGAATTGATAATTTGATTTAGTTGTTTCTTACTGCAACAATTTTGTTTATGTAAAGATTCTTAATTTATCATTAAAAAATATAGAGAAACGTTAATTTGAAAAAAATGTTGAATTATTATTGCCTGTAACAAATTTGTATGTGTAAATATTAAAAAAATTTACATATAATTTCGCATGAACAAATAACGGAAAAAATGTTGTTTATAAGAAGTTTTTCAATAATTATTGAAAAAGTCATACATGAAAATATATAAAAAATTGCAATTAATTTAACAATAAAAATATTCCTTTCAAGAAAGTTTTCAATTATTACAGGTTGTAATAAATTGGTGTAACTTGACGTTATTTGGAAGGTGATGGATGGGGTAGAAAGGAATGGTGGAACGGAACAAGCGGTCCGTGAAATGAATATAATACCTGTAATAATGAGGACGACTGTCTGCTTGACGCTCTTCATCCGAGGCAGTTGCACCAATTCCGAGTAGATAATAAGTAAATTGCTCAGCTGGGACGACATTCCAGTCAGCAGGAAGCTCTCCAGGAAACTCATCACCGTCAAGAAAAACTCCTGCAACAAACGAACATTCCTTCGTTCTCATCTCCCAACTCAACTCTTATTTATATATTTATATCTTCTATCTTAAAATGGACTTTAATCCTGCGTCACGTAACAATTGTAACAGAGGGCACACAATGCGGTCGCTTTCACGCCAGATCTAATTTCACTCACGTTCGCAACGTCGTCCCAAAGGGCGTAGATGAAAACAATCATCGATCCTGAGAGCGATAAGCAGCATTGGACTTTCAGGAAAACCAAACAGGAACGACGGAAGTACCAGTAAAAACTCAGTATCAGACCGGAGACGGCCGTCAGCAGCGTGCAAGTCGTGCATCCAATCAAGATTACGAATTGCCTCACTGGGATAACCTCGTTTTCCACCTTCAACATAAGAGATGGAGCGAAACATATTAGAATACAACACTGATTACAACATAGTTTTACATTAGCAAACAGATCGCTGGGGAAATTTAAAATGGAATCACTGAATGAAAAAAAAACTGAAAAGAAAATTTTTACTTATCAAATAATGTGAAATTTAAATTAAATTTATTTAACGATTATGTTAACATTGAATTTTAATGTTAATATTTTCCAATTCCGGACAAACCGTTTATTCCTCAGTCTCGACATTTTTTTTGTTATTCTCGGGATACGAGACAACTATTTTAGGCATTCCCGGGAAGACTCGGGACTCCACAAATTTAAAAAAATGAAAATATTTCCGTGTTATAATTAAAGTGAAAATGATAAAGTACATATTTTTAATATTTTTTAGTCCCGTGAAAATTTTCCCAAAATTTACGGGAAATTTGTCTCGGGAATTCCCTGTTGAGCAAAACTATACACTAGTCGATTCTAGTCAAGTAAGCGTAAATAGAGAAATACCTCGCATAGTACGGATTTTATTAATTTGGATGTATTTGTCTTTTTTTTATTTTATTCCTTGATTTTTATTAATTATCATCAACATAATTAATATTATTAAATATATAAATTTTATTTTGTTTGTGAAATCTCAATAGTTAGCAATTTGTTGTTTCGGAAGTGAGTTTGAGGTAGAAACAACGTTCACCTCGTACGATGTAAACTTTGCGGTTCAGCGGTTTGTTTAATCGTATTTTGAATGCATTTTAAGTTTTTGGTGGAGAGGAAGCTTTAAACCGTTCGATAACATAATTAGCGAAGGTGCAGGATGCGGACCTGAATATGAATGCAACGAGGATAAAATATGCAGCAGCACACACGAGGTTGCCGCTGTAAATTAAATTACAATCCTCGAATGGCCAGCAAATAGTTAATGTCTATTGTGAATTTCATATGCATAGTTAACAGCTCGTTTCATGAAAATTATACTTCTAAACAAAAATCATACGTATTCTAATTTTAATTAAGAAATAACTAAGATAATTCAAACATTTTTCTAGCATTGAAAAATATATGCAGACATATTCTGAACTAACTCAATTTAACCCATACGAAATGATTCTCCAGAAATTGTTGAAAAACAACAAGATATCAACATAGAAGAAATTGCAAGTCAAATCTCTTATTTGAGGCAAATCAGGATAAAGTAGAATTGAAAATAATCAAACTTCAAAATGATTTGTATTGAAAATTATAAAAAATGTATTTGGAAATACACAAAAATTCATGTTTTGCTTTCATTCGACGTGTTTTCTGATATGAATATTTACATATGAAAGTATACATTTATCTCCTCCATTGTATGATCCCGACTTTGAATATATTGCATTTGAATACATCAGCGATCTCATTAGAATTACTCTTATGTTAGTATTTTGTTAACTATACATTTTCTTGTTTTATAACAGATATTAAATAAATTTATATTTTTTGTCAGCTACAAAAAGGTCAAACTGGCCTGATATACAGTAATACCTAGCCTAGTGCGGGTAATAAGTTCCATCAATATCGTACTAATTGATGACATTAACTCTTTGCCAACGTCGCATTTTCAAATGTATTTCTGTAACATAGGTAGCGAGTCTGCAGAACTAACGTCAAAGCTTTTAGGTCTTCATCTGAAAAACCTCCGCTGTAATAGTGACCTTACATAAGCGAAATCTCCTGTGTAAAGCATAGGGCGGATATATCCGCCATACATAGGAAAAGGGTTAAAATCACTTAAAAATAATCTGTATAAAAAGTGACTTATCTAGATGAAGTACAAAAACGATCATTTATATAATTTATGTATAAAAAATAATTTTTAATACTAATTTTATACAATTTATTTTTATTTTGCTCAATTAAAATTCAGTTTGTTTTGAAATTTTCAAAGCCTATTATAGTGAATTAACTCAAATAATTAATCGAGAGAAATGACAAAAGTCGTGTAATTTTTTTTATTTTAAACTAAATCTAATTGAAACAGAAATGTATATCTCGATTTAAAAGGATTTAAATAATATAGAAAATAAATGCAGAATGATGTTAGCCATAAATAAGGGCCAATAGCTTTTGGTAAATGATAAATAAATAATAATCAAAAATTATATAAGTAAATTTTTTTGTATCCTGAATAATAATCGGAGAAAGTATTCACATTATGATATGATCTATATACAGATTTACATAAAAATTATGTTGAGCATAAAAAAAATTCATATAAAACAACGTCGGAACAGAAAATAATGAATAACAAACACTATTTCACCGCAAAAGTCAAAGATGAAACCTCTTTTTCCGCGCTCCGGTGATTCCAACAAACATGTAGAAATATATATTTCCGAATCCGGTATTTGCATTCCGCTGAAACTGAAATATTTACCCACCCGTTTCGATGCTTTCGTTTTGAAAAGGAATCCAATATTATTGTATATTGCGTTACGACTTTAATTGATTTCAGTATTTCCATTCCTCAAAAAATCGCATTGTTTTAACTTCTCCTTTAATTTCAATCTGTTTCATAGTTTGTTGTGCCTTTGTGCGAATAGATTATTTTCAAGCACAAAAGAAATTTATATTCATTTCCACTTAACGTAAAATCCCGGGAAGCGAGAGAAGTGAAACAGAATCGAGAATGGTTTTTGCGCGGTTAAAGGCAAAAGAATTTCCGCGATTTCATTGTTTGGAAGCTGAGCAGCTGCGTGGAATCGATGCAATTAATTTATTGTGCAGTCTCTACTTTTTTTTATGGAAACTCCATTCTGCTTCGGTAGAAATGTAAATACTACTTCTTCGTGGATATATTCAAGTATTCCAAGCAAATACAAACAATGATATACCTTCTCCATCGTTTATATATTTTACTTATATAGACATATGAAAATATGATATGACAAAAAAATAAAAATAAATATGATTTACTGAAATATACAAAAAAAAAATATAACAAAATATTTGGATTTATAAAATTTATTAACTTAACAGTTTTTTTTTGTTTATACGGTAAAACCTCTTTTAGCGCTTAGAACGCGTTACTAGATGACAAAATGAAACAGCGTTAAACATATGTAAATTTACAGCATTTTTTAGAATTCTAGTTATATCGAATCAGCGATAATCGAGGAAGCGCTAAACGAGGTTTTACTGTATTTATTTTTATAAACTATATCCATTATAATTATGTAATGTTACCTCCGCACTATACGAGAGTAGAACCTTAGGTCTCATTACTATATAGTAGTTAATTTTCATTTCATTTTTCTAGAACCAAAATTTTATTATAACTTTAGCAATTAAATATATAATTTCAGTTGTTAGTTTTGCTGAAGTTCCTTTTCAAGATAACCAATGGCAGTTTCTATAACTTTCATAACTTTAGCAATGACATGAATTCACAAGTTTTAACTTTTTACTACAATATTTTCAGCTGTCAGTTTAGCTTAAGCTTTTCTTCATGATAACCAATAGTACTTTCTATACCTTAGAGAATTTAAGCAATGATAAAAGACTGTAATTTACAAGTTTTAAATCTGCAGTAAAATATATAATTTCAGCTGTTAGTTTTGGTGAAGTTCTTTTTCAAGATAACCAATAGTAGTTTCTATACCTTTAGCAATAATTAAAGACATGAATTTACAAGTTTTAACTTTTTACTACAATAATTTCAGTTCTGGTGAAGTTTTTCTTCAAGATAACCTATAATAGTTTCTATACTTTTATAGCTATAGTAAGGATAAAAGACATGAATTTCTATACCTGCATAACTTTAGCAGTGATAAAAGAAATTAATCTAAAAGTTTCAAATTTCTACTAAAATATATATTTTCAGCTGTTCCTTTAGGTTAAGATTTTCTTCATGAAAACCTATAGTAGTTTCTATACCTGACATAACTTTAGCAATGATTAAAGAATCAATTTACAAGTTTCAACTTTGTAGTAAAATATATAATTTCAGCAGTCAGTTTTGGTTATTTTTTTTCTATTTTTACATAAATTTAGTAATGATAAAATGCAATAATTTTTAATTTGAAAGACAGCAACTTACAAGTTTTAATTTTGTAGTAAAATATATAATTTCAGCTGTCAGTTTTGGTTACATTTTTCTTCAGGACAAGAAATTGTAGTTTCCTTATCTTACATAACTTTAGCATTTTTTATTTTGTGCTAAAATATATTTGATCTGTCGTTTGTCTTTATTATACTTAATAGTATTTTCTATATTTTACATAACTGTAACAATCATAAAGGAAGTCAGTTTTGATTGATTTTTTTTACAGTAATTGCATAAGTTTTTACAGTTGAATTTCACCTATAAACTAAAAACTTTGGTTTTAGTATTTACGTTCGAATTATGAAATTTTCAAATGAATTTCATTTATTTTTTTAATCATAAATCACTCGACGTGTAAGTAGAAAACGATGTACTTAGGTAAACGACGATTTATCGTTGATAATGCTGCAATATTAAAGGCATTCGCGCACTTTGACGTGTGCGTGCGTGGCACGAGGAAAGCGCTTTCAATATATGAAATATTTTCGGTGAAAGCTTTCGCGGTGTGTTGCCAAATTAATGATTCACAAAGTGTACGCTATTATATATGTATATACATAGATTGGAATGAGGCGAGGGTTGTTTCGCACGGTGATATTTAATCTTCGAAGGGGAGAAAACCGCAATTTTGTTTTTCTCGTAGGACGAAATAAGGGAGAGGAACGACTTACGAATGACGGCTTCATTGTGAGCAGAATTGCGAACGTCCCGGATCTGGGGCACAGGCATCGTGTCCTCGACGGCTCCAAATTCCTGAAAAGTAAAAAATGAAAAGGGAAGTGAAAATCACGTAAACATGTACTTTATACTTATTTTATTTTCATCTTCCTTATATAAAAATACATAAATGTAAACTTCATGATTTATAGGTGTAGAAACATGTGTGATACTGTGATTCTTTCAAATTTTCTTCAAGAGTGTAGTAAAAAGTTCTTTACTTTATTTTATAACATGTAAGTAAATGTTATTATTATTATTTATACGTACATGGTTAGAACTTAAATAAAAAGTGTAACATTTTTAGTTTTTTTTTCTTTGTCCTTTTCTTTTGCAATAAATATTATTGTTAAGGCATAATTTTTTGAAAATTATAACAATTTATTTAAAAGAATGTTTTGCTTCTATTATAAACATTCCAATAAAAAAAATGGTTATTTCCAAAATTATTTATTATAAAGTAGTAATATTTTTATTAGTAATTATAATATATTAAAGAGTTAAAAAAGAACGCGTATACAAGAAATTGACATCAACGGTAAAACTTTATAGTATTAGCAATACCTCGAATAGTGAAATCGGACTAATCGAGAACTTTAAAACCGCATAAAAACAGCACAAAACGGGACTTGACTGAATAGAGGAAAATAAGATCATTTATGTAAAGATTGCGTACCGTACTATAATGAATCAAACCCGTACTGTGAGAGGTATACTTATATTATGCAAAGAATATTGTATTATTAAAGAATTTTACTATTTGTCTATTTTACAAAAATAGCTTTAATTTTTTGAAAATCCAATTTCATTTTTTTTTATAATTATTCTATATAAATTTTACAAATAAAAGTTTTATTATTATGTCTCTTTCATTGTACATTTTGCGAGATGAAATCCTTGTATAATGCAGAGAATATATTTTGTTGCTTTTAATTAAATATATAGTTTAATTCTTACTTTATATTCCATTTTTTACCTCTCAGAATGAATTATATATTTTATTATTAATATTGTATTGTATTTGTATGTTTTAGTAAATATTATTAATATTTATCAGAATAATTATAAATACAATAACTTTTTTAGCTATTGTCCAATATATTCTTTTAGTTCGTACATTGTACTACAAACTTTTGTACATATAATATCCCATAGGATTCGTCTTCACCGCAAGGGATCAAATCTCTAGTCGATCTTTTAGTTCTTGTAGTTTATTACTATGTCTTTTCTTATTAATCAGAAAAAATGAAAATTCTTGTCTAATACTTAAAATTACACATAACATTTACAAATAAATTTAGATGTAAAGTAACGTAAAATCTATTTAAGAAATCAAAATAAAAATACGTATAAAATATCTATTGACCCCATTCCATTTTCAATAAAATGTTAATACATACTGAATTAGCAATACATTCGTCAATGAATTATTTTTTTATATTTGAATTTATTTTGTACCAATTACATTGTTTATTTGTATCAAACCATTTTTTGGTATGGAATTCAATAAATTATAGTATATTATTTCGTACTATAAAGAACTTTTTGGACGAATTTAAGTAAAAATAGCAATTATTAAGCAATTTTTATATAATTGACATACAGAGGAACCTCGTTAACGAGTTTAATCCGTTTCCGGATTTTTACTCGTATAGTGAAATATTCGTATATTGAAACACGTTTTTCCATATAAACTAATGTGAATTACATTGTAAAACACATTTTCCCATATAAATTAATGTAAATTACGATAATGTGTTCCTTGCCGGAAAAAAAGTATAACTTGGTCTCGATTTTTAATGATTTTACTTTTCATATCTGTGGTTATTTTTAATCGTTGGCTTTTTATTTGAAGGCATGCAAGTGTTATTAAATTTTGTACAAAAAAAAACACACATAACATGTCTGAACACAAGTTTGAAAATGTTGTGATCACAAAAACTGTTTTCCAATTCATAGACAGTAAAGTAAGTTTATATTTGTTTGTATTACTTATATCAATTCGGGGACTTATACTCTTTATACTTATAATATTTGTTTATATAAAAAAGCGTACATAGTGTATATATGATAATGGTTGGACATAATACATTTGTGTTTTGCATTTACAGAAAACACAAATTATATTTGCAAAGTATCCGCATTAAACAATGATGGTTAATAGATTCAAAAATACACATAATATGTGTGCACAAGTTTAAAAAACAAGGTAGCTGGCTCACAATCCGGGACTTCTCTTCTCATCGTCACTCGTTATGTGAAACATCGCTCGTTAAGCGAGTCATTTTTATTACAATTAATTTTACTCGTTAAGCGAAATGCTCGTTATGTGAGGTGCTCGTTAAGCAAGGTTTCACTGTAGTTTAAAGTAGAAATATTTGATCCTATGAAGAAAACTTCAATTATTGATTGTAAATATGTAAAATCAAATATTTCCTCTTGCAAATACATCTAATATTTATGTAGACGCTATGAAATTTTCTTTTTAGTACACGGATATCTGGTTATATCCACTGGAAGTTATAAAATAGATATTTCTGGAATCGCGTGTACGTGTAGCGTGGTAAATACGAGACGAACGAGAATTTACTATTGGCGAAGAAAGGAAAAAAACGAGGTGATTGAAAAAGAAAGAAAAGGAAATAATAATAAAACCGGAGCGAAATCCTCGCGGTTCGAGTCAATATTGGAGGTGTCTATAGATTTAAGGTGGATTTATAAACGGCACGGATCTGGAATTTACACGTCGTGACCACACACATACCCATAACTTTTCAAATACACTCATCCGTTACAATGGACGCATTCATTTGGAAGAAGAAAAAATGCCCGGCAAAGGGTGAAACGCTATAAAACATTTTTTTTATCTGCGACGCAGGTCCATATTTTCGAATACTAAAAGAATGTATTCAATAAACCGATTTAGATACATCATGTCAGATTGAACATAGCTTTGAATTTTTCAGAACAAAATTTAGATTTTTTTTTAAATTATATATGTATATAAGCTTACTTTTTACTTTATATTAAAAGTATAATTTTGAACTAGTAAAATTATTAATAGATTTATTATTTTTTGTAATTGATAAAAAAAAATCATTTTTCAAAGATAATTGTCAATTAACGTGTCAAATATAAGAATGTAGGTCGGTTAGTCGGAATGTAATCAATTTAGAAATATTAAAATTCATCAATAAAACTTACATTTTACTTATATGATTTTGATGTAGTAAAATTATTAACAGATATTATTTTCAATTATAAAACTCTGATGCGATACTTGGCAAGTAATTATAAATACTTCCATAAGTATTTATAGATCGATTAGTATGAGAGTAGGAGGTCTATATCAGAGATACTTGCCAAGTAAATTGTCAAGTATATCGTATACTTTTATAAGTAGTTGTAGATCGCTCGGTCCATATTTTCGGGCACTAAAATAATGTACGCCAATTTGCATACATCATTTTAAATTGGAGATAGATCTAAAGTTTTCTGAACCACATTATACAAGAAAAAAATTAAAAAATATACAAAAACTTAGTTTCAATTTAGTATTAAATGAATATTTTCATCAAGTCAAATTACTTAAAAAATCTAGTATCCTTGCTTTGCTATGCGATACTTGCCAAGTAACACATCAAGTACCTGAATTTTCATAAGGATTTAAAGCCTAAAGCTTTCAATTGATTTTTTTTTATTATGTAGTAACTTGACAAGTAAAGACTACTATGTAACCAAATTATATATACTTCAATACGTATTTGTAACCTAAGCATAATAAAATAGTCACTGTTAAATATGCTCAAGCATTTGAAAGATTTCGTTAGTATACTTGATATATAAAGACTAATATGTAGAGATCAATGAAATTATTAAAAAAAAACTTTATAATTTCATTGCTATGTAATATACTTAACAATTAAACTACTAATATTAAAAGTGATCTTAAAAAATATTAAAGATTACAATGTACTACCCGATACTTGCCAAGTATCTTGTCATATATATATACTTTTACAAGTATTTGTAACCTAAGAATAACAAAATTCTCATTGTTAATTATAGGATGTTTATAACCTTTGAACGCCGGAATTAATTCATAAAAAAAAACTAATTTGTATCATACAAAACTTCCTAATTAACTATCACCTACTATTAACTTTTCTTGTTACACTAACAGTTGGCATCAAGTGTATATTTTAAGATAGGAATAAACTAAATATGCTACATCCGCAGTATGTCGCAGCGTTTGGCGTTAAGAGGTTAAGCAAGAAGATTGATCTTGTTATTTTAATAGTTAGTACATGTTACTTGACAAGTAAATACTGATGTGTAGTCGAAATATTATATAAATATATTTTTAATTGTAATTTTAACATGGTGTTAAATTAAAATTAATATGAAACTCAAAAACACAGTTGATATAATAAATCAAAGCTGAAATGTGTGTGATTACATTTTGACGTTATTGCTCATGGCCATATCCATGGATGCATGATGCAATTGGAATCAGGAATATTCGCACTCGATTATGTACAGTCTCTATGCATGTGTTTATATATCTATATACATGTGTATATATATATGTGTCTGTGAGTGTTGGTGCACGTGTACGCTGCATGTCCAGCATGATTATGTAATTTCGTCGTATTACCTTGTTAGGCAAGATTGGGTGTCCCATGAATAGCCGTAACTGGCGTAATCCGCGACTCCGCACACGATCTTCCATGAGTCCGGCGGTGATTCGTTCTTCACCTGGTGATTGAACTCCATGGTGAAAAGACCGTCTGACAGGTTACCGCTCTGCTCGCTTCCGTTGTGCTTTAGCCAAGCAGTCGCAATATTCGAAATCACCTCGTAATCCATTTCGATTCCATCTCTGAAAAATTACAAAAAAACACAAAAAAAATAATTTTATTCCAATTTAATTTCAATAAAAGTTACAAGTAATATTTTCAAATATAAATATATTTAAATAGGCAGTGTAATATGACATAATGCAATGTCATAAAAGAAGCGTTACTATTTAATTTTGCCGACAATTTTGTTTTTTTTTTCTTAACTTAAAGACTTCAAAGCTTGAAGACTTCAAAAGTTTTTATTATATAAATATTTAAAAAAAAATATACAATATAAAAAAAATATCTATTGTAATCATGATGTATAGTATACAATTCCAGTAATAATTGAGCAATAAAAATGAAAATACTGAAAAACAAACTTTATATGAAAATACTTAATACAATAAATCCATAAATTAAATAATTCCAGCTGCAGGATAATCCAATTTAATTGGATTACAGAAAACGCGGTAATTGATTACTGATTGAAAATATTTATCGAGTTTTGTCTGGTATGAACATTTGTAAATTATGTTTTATTGTTATTTGGAAGTTAACTAAATATTGGAGTTCTTTTGATTTAATGTTATTATAAAATTAATTAATTTAATTTATAACAGAACATTAGTTTATTATAGGTTTCTGAATGTAATTTAGCTTTTTTTAAATCAATATAGATTAATAACTTATTATTTCATTTTTTTGGTTGTATTTGTATTAAATTTTGAAAAAAAAAAATAAAAGTTTTTCAATCAATTTCATTATTTTGTAACTATTAAGTAACACTATTAACTAACATTAAAAGCTTTAGATTTTTATTCACAATCGTAATACAGTTAACGTACGTAACAAATTATCTTATACTAAGCAATTATACATTAAGTGAACGATACATTTTCTTAAATATTAATATTTGATTTCTTTGTACACACTTCTCATCGTTCGCACTAACGTACTAGATCAGAGGTTCCCAAACTTTTTTGTGTTGTAGACCCCTTGCCATGTTTTTCGGTTTTGGGTAGACCCCCTACTTACACTGCGTTCATTCAAACGTACACTTGACTAAATTAATTAAAATCTATATTCTATTTTGTCAAATATTAAAAATACTAACATAGCAATATACCAAAATTATTGTTTCAAAGTGACAGATGTCAATCTTTCGATAATTCTATCGGTGGTAATACAAAATTTATTTATTTTTATATGGATAATTATTTATATATTCTGGATAACTTCATATTATAAAATATTTTATAGTATTTATATTAATATTTATTTTTTTGTATACACTTCTTTTCGTACGCACTAACGTACTCGACGTTAATTCAAACGTGCACTTTACCATCATATTCGGAAATATTTTAATTAACACTTTAATGAACTAAAGCAATATTTATATCTCCACTGGATGATTTTGTAGAAAACTTTAATTAATCAGTTTAAATGTTCTGTTTTAGTGCATTTGAAAAGCGGAGGAGAGACAATTTGCATCAAAGAGAGAATCGCACAGCATTCTATACAGTACCACAAACATCATGTACACTTGTATGCGGATATGCAAATATACAAACGTGATAAAGGCTTTGCTGCACCAGAAAAAAAAAGAGATAGTAGTGACAGCCAGTAAATAGCTTTGACTTTGACCGACATTACATCGAATATTACTCGCATCAAACAGGCGCAGCACGGCAATCATCAAATCCGAATTGCATGTGCTTCATTAGGGAAACTAAATTATGTGTTTCACGTTTCTACAAGTTATACATAAATATTCAACATATTACAAAGTTGTAATACAGTATTACATTAACATTTAATGTTTTAAACATACTTTTTTTTGTAATTAAACTCATACACGATTAACAAATTGGATGCGTTCTACAAAATTAGTGTTTAACTTAGTTAATACTTCTGTTTCAGAGAAAAACAGTCAGAAAATAAGTTTTATTATATAAACTACCATATACTATGGCTCTGTTATCAGACGTACGATTAGCCGAGTAATTAGTCAGTAATGTATATCTAATTAGTAACATTATGAGATGAGGGATGAAATATTACGTCTAATACAAAATTACTTCGTTAAGCGAATATTTCATAAAGAAAATATAGTATTTTTTGGAACAAAGTAAACTTTCATTATATAAACTTTGTAATATAGAGGCTTCGTTATTAAAGGTAACGTTAACCGAGGTTTTCAGTAATGTTTACTTAGTTAGTAACAAAATGGATGAATTTAATTATGAGAGATGAAATATTACTTGTAGTACAACATTAATTCGTAAATAGAAACGTCGTTTTAAGAGATAAAAAGATAGAATGGGGATACGTTCTTTCGTAAAGAAAATACAGTGTTTTTAAAACTAAGAAAAATTTTATTAAATAAACTTTGCTGAATCGAGGCTTCTTTATTGGACTAATGCATTATTGAATTATGAGAGATGAAATGTTACGTATGATACTAAATTATTTCGTTAAAATGCAGTGTTTTTTTTTTTAGTACAAAGAAAATATTCATTAATTTCATTTATTCGTTATTAGAGATAACGTTAACCGTTGATGTGGTATTGTGGTATTGACCTAGTTAGTAACATTATGGATGAATTAATGTTTTAATGAAATATTACATATAGTACAAAAATATTTTGTTAAACGAAACTTTGTTTTCAGAAGTGTTTTTATTTGATGAAAGAAAAGTTTTATTCTATATGAGGATTCGTTATTTGGGGAAAAGTTAACCGGGGTATGAATCCATTATAGATTATATGACTTATTATATTATCAAACTTTTCAGTAAATTTATTCTTGATACGAAATATATGTATGAAATTTGATATTTCTTTTGTAAATCTAGTATTTTAATATTTTGTAAAATGAGAGTTAAAACTGATGTATTTAGTAATGTACACCTAGTTATGGACGAATGTATGTTCTAATTATGAGAGATGAAATATTAGAAAATGAAAATATAGTAGATGATGTGTGGGGGTGGAAATGAATACTTGAAAACGGTGCCTTGAGTAGAGCTCGGCAACGTACGTTGTTGTTATATTATGATCATGTTAATGCTATAAAGTATGTATGAAGGGCTGTTTTAGTGGTGGTAGTAGTAATAGTAGTAGTATATACTTACTTGAGCCGGATGGCGGATCTTTGGGGCAGGAAGGCGGATAAATTCCTGTAAACCACGACCGCTAATGTTGCAGATTTATTTGGCGAGGCGAAGTAACGTTGAGGGAGTGCCAGATGTAATTTATAAGAGAACCACGTTGGGTAGCTGCAAGAACCACATACAAATACACACACACATATATAGTCTATACATAAAATACACATATAAGCGCATGCACATGGAGCGATGATAAGATGTAAGTGACAATCCTGGTAGTAAGCCAAAGGGATGAGGGAGAGGAGAACAGTATCATCTATCTCAAAAAATATAGGAAGAAAATGTAACGAGGCCAAAAAAAATAGAGGATCGAGAGAGGGTTGCATGTCGGAGTGAAGCGTTCCTCACTCCTTCCTTCGCATAATTTACATGTGAATTACGCGACAACACTTTATTATAACATGTGGAGGCTTTTTATTACAGTATCTTGGCTTCCTCGCTGCGGAAGGCTCTTAGAAACTGAGTGCTCCAAAAGATCAAAGAAAAAACTATTGAAGAAAGTGTAATACGAAATTGCGTATAATTTTTTATCCTAGGATATTATAAATAACATTATGATTTATTTTAGAATTATCAGAGTACACGCATATTTTTATTCATATTGAATTTATCATTTTTTACTAATATACTGTATTTACTGCATTTGTTTAGACTATAAGACGCACCTCATGAAAGCTTTTTTGTATACTAATTTCTTTAATCGTACTCGACGTTCATACAAACGTTCACTTCATCGTCATTCCTTTTATCATATTCCACATTTTACAAAAAGTATATATTATCATTTCAATCCAAAACGCAATAATATAAGCTTCGATCAGTCCGGTTTGAAAATTTCAAAAGAAACTAAATTTTTATTGAATAATCATTTATTTTCGTCAAGTCTCTTAGTGTGCAGTTTATTATTATGCGACTTTACAGTCATAGAATAGTCTGGTTTCAAGCAGCTCGAGATAATGGTAAAATCGATTACCCGTACTATGCGAGACATTGCTGTATATGTATTATTTTAATGTGTACAAAAAAATGACTTTACTATAATTTTATCAATATCTCCAAATCTCTTTCACTATGTAAAAAGGTACGATTTATAATCTGAAAAATATGTATATTGAATCATATAGATTTTATTATACGTTGTAAATTTTCATAGAAAAAAAACAATTATTTATATACTATTTTCATTTTGTCATAATATTTCATAGTAAATAAAAACTTACATATTAAGTTTTTTTTTAATTATTACTAGAAAACTTTCATGAAATGTACATGTGTAGTAAATATGAATAAATTATTGATTTATATACATTTATTTTTACAATTTAGTTAGAATTCAATTTACGTATTTCAATAATGCGTAAATGATTAATTATTGTTCTGTAACAAATATGTTCGATAATACGTACATGACTATTTAATTTTGAATACTAACAATATTAGATAATAGTTTTTCAATACTGCTTGGAAAAAATAATGTTACTAATTTATGATAAATATATAGGCATCGTTCAATTACGATACATTCGATAATACGTACATGATTAATAACTATTGTTTGTTCACAGAAACGTACAAAAATATCAATAAAATAATGCCAGGAATTAGTTGGTATCTATTCTAGAATCTAGTCAGATTAAGAATTTCCTCTCAAAAATTCCATTATAATAATACAAAATAATATCACGGTCTGACGATAATTTAATATATTTTTAAGCATGGACATATCTATAAGAAAATAAAGATGGGTTCATTGTTAAAGTGTATGAAAATAAAGAATTGAGCGAACGAAGAAATACATTCATTTACCGTACAAAAAGTTATGAATACCAACTATTCTGTAATAGTTCTATACTGTGTAACTTCAATATTTTTCACTGTATAAATAATTTATATATTTAATAAAAAAATGATATAAAATCATCACAAAATACCGAAGTGATAAAAAATATAATTTATATATGTACGCAGATACCGGAAAAGTGTACGTTCGTAATAACGTCAATCAAATACTTTTAATAGATAATACATAAACAAAAGAATGTTTGTATAATAATCCATCGTATTTAAAAGTTGTAGTCATTAAGTTGCATTCAAAACCGATGAATACGGAATGGAAATTACACACTACTAATTATATACTTGTTTTTCTATATTTAATTACGCTTCAGCGAAACGCCATGAGAATTATAACAAATTGCGTTCAATAAATACATAACATTATCGAAGAGAAAGGAGAAAATAAAGGAAACAATAACATCTACCGACCGATAAATTCAATATTAATTACAGTTTATGCGGTATACTATAATTTAAATTAGTTTAATTAATTGTATATTGAATCAATGGAATAAACCAGTTTGTTTATTTAATAGTTAAATTGCGTTTTCACATTGGGACTACTGCAGCTATTGGAAATTGCTTTTCACAAATATGTAATATAAATTCTGTTGTATTTCCCATAATCTATTTTAACGTGAATTATAAATAATTTGATGTGAAATGTATTTTTTTGTAATCATTTATATTCAATTATAATTTGTCAAAAAAAAGTCTTTTACACTGTTTTTTTTTCAAAAATTAATAAGGAAAT
>NW_017096342.1:0-23475 GCF_001412225.1 Nicrophorus vespilloides
TATAAAAAAAAAAGTTACATGAAAATAGTAACAAATAGTAATAGACAAACAAAAATTAATTGAAAACTTTCCCTCTTCAGGTTTTGGAAACATGATGTTGCTTCATGATTGATATAATTACTTTAAAATTGGGACTTTTTGATGTAAGAGTAATTTGAATACAGACTTCGGCGTTTAATCGATTTCTGTTTTTATGTTTTCTGGAAAAGTCTTGTTCACAAAGGTAGGTTGTTGCAGCAATTTTTTTACCGCCTCCTCATGTGCAATTTTTAAAGCGAGTTTCGTTTTTATGTTTTCTGGAAAAGTCTTGTTCACAAAGGTAAATGGCAGCAATTTTTTTACCGCCTCCTCATGTGCAATTTTGAAAGCCTTTGCAGCCTTTGACAACCAAAAAGACGACAGATTTGCTTTGGTCTCAAATTGAATACAGTATTGGATGGAAGTTCAAGAATTGCCTCTGCCAAACCTGGAGGTTCTTCTGGTATGTTAGTAATTTCACATTCAAAAGGATCTACAACCCAATTCACAGTTTGTATATTAAGATCTGGAAAGTAGTCAGAGAAACGCTCTCTGAGTTTGGTAAGATGAAATTAGAAAAATTTCCCTATTACCCAAAAAAAAATCATTTATACCCCATTTTGGGTAATTTACCCCGGTTCCCCGATCGCTAGTAACTAGGGTATCTAGTCAAAACATAGTGATCGATAATCGCATTTTGAGTAAAAAGGGTGTAATGTATATGTGTAAGTGAAATGGTTGGACAATGTAAAACCTCATATTTATGTCCAGACTTCCAATTGGCTTCAAATGAACAAAAGCATTACGTATTCCACGCTGTTTCATTACGAAGCAAATTCAGCATATCACCATCAATAATAAATGGTCGTGCATTATCAAGGCATTACCAAGTGAATAAGTTATAGAGGGGGCCGAAGGGGTCCTATCAATAATTCAAATATTGCAGAGAAACAGTTCGCGTCGTCGTCCTCGATACACCACACAGCCCAGACCCATCAGTTCCCCCCGCATTTTACAAATTCGGTCTTCGTATCGCGCGGATTGTATTCGTTTCGTGGCATTAAAGGGGGTCGGAGGGTTGGATTCCCGTCCTCCAGACCCCGACTCAGACTTTACGCTTACGGATCTGATAAAATCACTCCAGGTGGGACCGTGGCATTAACGTGCACGGTTCATGGAACACGTCAGCCGCTACCACAGCTCTTTGCTATTATTCCTGCATCGTGTTTGGTGTTCTTAAAGATATATTTACGAAAAGATTTCAATACTAAAAATCTTATTAACTCGCGGCTGATGAATACTCCTCGAGTCCAGGATGCGAAAGGATTATATTTCATGCAGATAACCGGCGACTCTTTCTGAACATAATGTATTAAATGCAGATAAAATATGGAGACCCGGCGGCGTGACTAGAGTCGAGTCGAGTCGCGTGTGGCAGCTTCCGGATTAAAAAAGTTAGGCCACTCAATCTTGGGAGGCGGCGGCGGGGGCAGCGTCAGCACTGGGGCCGATATTGGATGAACTGGCCAAAGCCACCGTCTCCGCCTCCGCAAAAACCACTTTTTACTTTCCAAATGAAATCTTTTTATGATTGATAGACAGCCGTCCTCCGATATTGGGTCTGCCCGCACCACGGACACCACCCAACCCTTTTATCCTTCACGAATCATCAATTCTATTTCAACTAATATCCATTCACTATTTAACACTCAACATCCATTTAGGTATAATCATATTCTGGCTATTTTTAGATTCTATTACTTACTTAATGTTGTATACTCGCATTACCCCATTTTATTGAATTTTCGTAAAGTTGTTTGCTTAACATATACGAAAAAAATAGATGTATTTGTAAAAACGTATTTGATATTGTTTGAATTTATTTATACACATATGTATAATGTCACATAGTTATATAACAAACTTTACTAGTATCTGGGTATTAACATATTTTGTTTATTTAGTAAGAGAATTTTGTGTAGCATTTCTGAAAATACTAAATTAACTTTAAAATCGTTAACAACATACATACCGGCATATATGATGCATTAGTGTATGCAGTAATATGTAAATGCACTCCATCAACAAGTGTTACCGTCTTTGATGTATTGACAAGTAATTAGGTTAATGAATGGATATGCAACTTGGTTTCGAGTGTAATACATATAGATATGTGTGTTTATGTATGTATAGGTGTGTATACATACATCTAAGAGTCTGATGAGATCAAATAGCGTCGGATGAAACATAGTGGTTTTGTTGTAGCGTGGAATATTTGGTAGAAGTATATAGGAATGCGGATATAAAACGTGCTGATGTATTTATAAGTGGTGTGGCTTGGGAAGCAGTAAAGTGTTCGGTAGTGCGCCACATGTTCAGAGCTCTTGGCCACAAGCCGCAATTAAAGAAGCATCAAGCCTAATGCGCTATCAGCGAACTCGCATCTCAAAAGTACCTCAAAAGGGAATACACAGAGAAGGCAGGAATAGCAGACAGAGGATGAGTGATAAACGCGATGTTTGTATATGAGCTGCATACGTTCCCTTTGATGATGATGTTGTGATGATACTTTCCTTTCCGCCATTATGATCGTCCTCCGTTGGAGCGCATTTGGAGAAGAGGGTGGCCCTGTTCGCTTTTAATATTAGGAACTCGTATGTTATTTACTTGTTTGTCGCATCATCATATATGACGTGTGCTGCCGGTTGGTCCAGCAACCATCGATCGGTTGGAGTCGGCGGCGGCAGCGGCGATGGTGATGGTAGCAGGAGGATGGAGAAGGATAAAGCGCTTCTCGTCCTTCCTCATCCTTCTACCCCCCGAGTGCACGACTCATTGCTCACTTCGTTACCCTCCATCACAGTCTACTGCACCGATATCGCATTTTAAGATGAGTGCCCGTCTTGTTCGAATGCGCCCCCGTTCTCTTTTATTAAGAGTGGCATCGGTCTGTGACTCATATTCTTATCACGCGCATCCCCCGAGTCACCACCCGAATCCAACCCAGGAGATGTTTATGATAACAATCGCGCGCGCGCTGACCTCGGAAACTAATTTTTTTTTCTTCACCCCTTGCAGCAGGATGGAAGGATTAGTTCGGCGGCATTGTTTTAGGGCCGACTTGAAGGTTACCCTTATATACACGCGGCTTTGTCCTAAGCCCACCAAGCCGAGACGGTAATTGTGAATGGTTCTGAAATATTACACTGTGTCTACGACCGAACTTAGATTCGGTTCAATCACTTTCGCCGCCCTACTCCCATACTCGTTTCCCTTTATCATACCAAGTTTCTAAGATAGTGACTGAGGCTTTTTGCTTTCCATATTAAACCATTATTATTACGGCAGAAGTTCTATCAAGCGACTTATCTGACGCAATTAAGTAGAAGGGCTTGTGCTTTTGCCGTTTTTTTCTTCTCCCTGTTTTAGGCAATCACGTTTCGGCTTCGCCAAACTTGTTAACAAGCTTCACTAAATAACGGACGCAGTTTTTCTATGTTCCAGATTGAAAAAGAAAATTGTAATACTTATCTCCATATCTCAGTTTCAAATTTTAAATTGTAGTCAAGTATTTATTTTAATTAACTTTTATTAATATTAGAAGTGATTAGTTTCCTTGTATTTCATTTCAATAGCAATTTCACGTTCAAAAGCTCTATAGGTTCTTAGACTTTTAAAATTTTGTGCCAAATAAATAAGAATAAAGAAAAAATAAATAGAGGTTGATAATTGAAAATGCTTTGTTTACTATACGTTTAAGATAAAATATACGTGTCATTATTGTATTAATCATCCATGAGAATATGAGTCATGTTTGACAACATTGCGTTCGTTCATTTCGAGATGTAGATTAAAAACTGAGAGATCTAAAAGTTTGGTGTCTCTTGCAGCTGAACCGCCTGTGTTGCTTCCGCCTTGGACCAGCACTAAAAATATTATTAATGCTGCTGTGAGATGTATATTTGATTAGGTCTCCATCCACGGCTTATAGGATATTGATCGTGCGCGGTTTAAGATTTATGTGCCTTCATAAAAGAAACCGATAATTCTGTGGAAGGTTAATATAGTGTTTTTATGTTCAATACTTGACAGTTTACTGCGGGGGCGGAGGTATAAAAGTCGTCGCCGATCGATCGCACATTAATTCGGACATTGCACATAGCCGCCGGACCCAAAAACATCCCCCGTTTTGCTTATTCTCGCAGTATATATTCAGTTAACGACCTAAAGATTTCCAGATGCACGCGATCCTCTCGTGATATATCGCCTTCTTTTTATTTGTATTCTGTTTCTCGTTTTGGTTTTCTGTTTTTGGTGTTGTTGTTGTTGTAAGGCCGTTTAAAATATCCGAAAATATTTACCACTCTCTTCCTCCTCAAAGCCCAATTAATTCTCGAGCGCGGTATAATTTTTAATTTCCACAATTGCTTCGTACCCTCGTAGTCAGCAACCAACCCCCCAAGCCGCTTCGCTCAACGCCACCCGCAGAATAATGACTGAATATGCAAATCCGCACATAAAGATCGTAATAAGTTTAACCGAGCTTTCCTTGGGAAATAAGGTTGCATGCTTATTATCACATACTTTGTTCTTTTCCTGTTTAATTTATTGCGTTTAATTATCCCTCCGAGCACTACGCCTCGCAATTTGCATTACATCCGCCCTCGGTTAAGGCAATAATATTTTATCAAACCGCACCTTTATCTTACTACTGTCGCAATTTTGATAACACCTAGCAAAAAAAATAAGCTACGCAGACTTAGACTTACCCAGACGAAGACGTTGAAGAGCAGCACGACATACTTAACAACTTCTATCTGGTCACTCAACTTATCCGTAGTTGCAGCCATCTTAATTTAATATTTGGACGATGTCTATCTTTAACTTTTGTACTAACTGTATACAATCGAATCGCACTTGCAACTAGATCATAGCAGCAGTTGTGCCGTTTATCTGTTATCTCTTATCACATGGATAAAACGATAACAGGCGACAGGTTACGACAGATTACCTGCGACCAACGCATATATCTAATCCCAAACAGAAAGTAAAATCGAATAAAGTAGGTTAAACGAAAAACGCAACTTTTCCAATCAATAGATTTAATTTCATTGTTCACTACCGCCGTTCCCTTCAAAGCGGCATCCCCCAACAAATTACTTTACTTGATTCGCAACCCGACGACTTCCTGCTTCCTTTTTTTTCCAGCTATGTGTGTTTTCTTTCCCCTCTCTGTTTCTCCCCTTTTCTCCTTCATTATTTTTTGTTCCTTTCCTGCGAGTTTATCATTTGCGACGCCATTTTGAAAACCATTTAAAACTTCCGTCCGCGCGAACAATAGTAAAAGTACTTGGTAGTTTCCTCGCAGAATCAGCAGCAGCAGATCCTTCCCTTCGTATTTCTGCCTGTAGATTTATTTTAATTACGGTTTAACGAGAAAAAGTCCGCACTAATACAAAGAGAAGTAGTTTTTAGAGGTGTGACCGGAATACTTTGGCTCGAAAAACGGTTCTCGAACACACGACCCTGTGCGTTCCGAAAACTTTTGTCGAGCGGCGGAGGGTGCAGAAGTCTCGCTCGAAAATTATGACTAAGTTTTATTGGCGTCATTTCGTTGCGTCAACAAAGTTATGGCATTTATTTTATTCGCCGCATATAATTTAATTTGCTTTCCGAACAAATGCGAAAAACAAATCAGACGATGTCCGCTCCACTTTGGAATTTATTAAGATATAGGTCGTTTATACCGGAAGGGAGGAAAATTTAATAATCTCATCAACTGGATTTTGGATCCTGCCGCTTCCGTCGGAAGTTTCTAATGACGTGTAACAAGAATTTCATGGAATTTATAGGCCGATGAAAATTTTAATACATCAATTTTCAGTAACAACAATTTTGATTATAAAAATATTGACCATTTTTCTATTTTACAAATGATTCTATTTGATTCCGTTAATGTTGTAGCTATTTATTTTCCTTTAATGAAAGTGTATAACACTGATTTTGCTTGATTTATGTAATACTGCCTCTGGTTAGCATGGATTAACGAGCACAGACCCGTTGCAAAGTGAAGATTAATAGATAAAAAAAAAAATGTTTATGAGGTATGTTAGCAGTGGCGGTGACACAGTAATTGCCCTTTCCGCGAGTTCAGAATATTAAGCATTGGAAGCGGAGGAAAAACATAACAAACATGTTGATAGAAAGAGAGAGAAAAAAACAATAGGGAGGAAGGGAAATTAGGGAACGCTTGTGCATTATTACATGTTTCTGTATTTGTGTTGAAATGTAATTTAGCCAGCAGTATTAAACTTACCCGGACAGATTTACTATGAAATAATGCAACTGCTGCGTAGTAGAGTTTGCGAAATTTATAAAGAATTGTAGAACCAGTTTATTTAATATTATTATATCTTTCAATAGCAAATATTGATTTATACATAGAACATTAAAAATAATACTTATAATTATATTAACAAATGTGATCATGTAATAATTAATCACAAATTATTTGCTACTTACCTTTCAGTATACCAAATATGAAGACATAATATAATAAGATAAAACAATTCTGGATTGTTAAATTTGAAAAGTAACATTAATACATAAAGAATTTAACTATCTAATTTAAGGCTAATAAGTACAAGATTTCTATATAGTTCCATTCTCTTTATCTATACATGATATTGTCATAAATTGAGTTAAAATGAAGTTTCTTATTGTTACATAATCGTGGAACTATATTTGCAATTTTTTGTTGAAATCGTATAAAGATTATAAGAATAATTTCATCTTTTTCTTACATTAGTCAAAAAATATATAAACTTTTATGTTTTATATATTACATTATTTTTTCTACCAAAATATTATTTGTATCCTTTTTTGAAATGTATGTATACTATAGGTTTGTACTTGTTCCTATTGTTATTATTTCAAGATATAGGTAAAATTTATAGGATGTGCTCGTTGAGTGATGACAGCGTTTACCGCTGCGACGGCGAAACCGGATCTGACGATGGGGTGCCAAAGGGAAACTTTTCCGGATTCAGAAAAGGAAAAGAAGATCAAATATGACCGCTTTGCACAAAGGGAGGGAATATAGATTGCGCCGGGGCGAGCTTAGCGTGCGAGTGGACATATTTACATACGTTCAGTTTTATAGTTTCCTTGTACTAAAACCCGAGCGAAAGCTTGAATATGCAATTCTTATCACGCTTCAAAAGAAGGGAAGCGAAAAATGGGTGTATTACAGTATCGCCCTCAGCGCGCGCCCGGATATCCGCTGGAAAATAGTAATTCCATCAGTAGTAATAAGGTCACAACAATGCTCACTCTAATGCATTACCTTCGAGAGCGCATCCAAATTTCGAAATATAATTCCATTATTCGACTCCGCTTTACATCCGGATCTGAGTCATTTTATTATCGCGACTAAATGATTTCATAAACCCGAGAAACGCCAATAAAAATATTCGTAATGTTCATTTTAAGCTATTAAAACTATTTAATAAATTTGTTTTACGACCGTAAAGGTTTATGATCGCTGCTTAATTCGATGAATGCGGCATTAGTATTATATTCAGTTTTCAATAAAATTTTACTGCAGTTAAAGACAATATTAATGCAATACAACTTCTTTTTTTTCAATAAGAAAAGTGCCACGTTCTCGGTATTCGAGCGCTTAATCGATAACAGTTCGTTCCATAAAGAAAATCCTCAGGTTTAGACAGATGACTTCTGCTTTCAGAACTTTTCCAATGGCTTGTGCAAGAAACTTCCGTAGGTCGTAAATAAGAACTTCGTATCTTAGATTTATCGCCGGTAGCTTTAATTGCAGTCTAATTCTACCACAACGTGAAACTTTTATATATATATTCATTTATACATGCGTATTATAATAGTATAAATCCATTGTAATACGCATAAAGTACGGAAATTTGTGTGTGTGTTAACTAAATGTTGATTTACATCTAGCTTATATAAAACATAATGGAGTTTAACAGAGAAAAGTACGAAATTTATTTAGTTCCTCGATTAGTCCGGTTACAAACAGTCCGAATTGGCGGAACCGATCCGAATCCTAACTGAGCAAGGTAGTTTTGTATATTAAAATTGTATTTATTGAGTAGAAAGTAGAAATTGAAGCGACAAAATTTACTTATAAATCCATTATAATACGCATAAAGTACTGCAATTTGTGTGTGTTAACTAAATATTGATTTACATGTAACTTATATAAAACATAATAGAGTTTAACAGAGAAAAGTACGAAATTTATTTAGTTCCTCGATTAGTCCGGTTTCAAACAGTCCGAATTGGCAGAACCAATCCGTATCCTAACTGAGTAAGGTATTTTTGTATATTAAAATTGTTGATTAGAAAGTAGAAATTGTAGCGACGAAATTTACTTATAAATCCATTATAATACGCATAAAGTACTGCAATTTGTGTGTGTTAACTAAATATTGATTTACATGTAGCTTATATAAAACATAATGGAGTTTAACAGAGAAAAATACGAAATTTATTTAGTTCCTCGATTAGTCCGGTTTCAAAAAGTCCGAATTGGCGGAACCGATCCGAATCCTAACTGAGCAAGGTATTTTTGTATATTAACATTGTATTTATTGATTAGAAAGTAGAAATTGTAGCGACAAAATTTACTTATAAATCCATTATAATACGCATAAAGTACGGAAATGTGTGTGTGTTAACTAAATGTTGATTTACATGTAGCTCATATAAAACATAATGGAGTTTAACAGAGAAAAGTATGAAATTTATTTAGTTCCTCGATTAGTCCGGTTTCAAACAGTCCGAATTGGCGGAACCGATCCGTATCCTAACTGAGCAAGGTAGTTTTGTATATTAAAATTGTATTTATTTAGTAGAAAGTAGAAATTGTAGCGACAAAATTTACTTATAAAGAAAATTATAGTCTACATCAGTGATTCTCAATGTGTGGATCGCGGGGATTGTGTGGATCAATCCTGGTTGTTTTTCTACTTATAGCCATTCTTCGTTTTATGTCGAAATCAAAAAGTTTGAGAATCTACATTATAATACAAGTTATCATTTTTGTATTTGCATACAGCTATGAAATATAATTTAAATCGTTATTGAAAAAGTATGTTCTAAAGTTTTCAAACTAGTTTTAAATATCATTAAAATAATCAAATATCTTGAATTATGTAGGATTTATAAATTTAAAAAAAAAACTGAATTTAAATTGAAGTAATGAATGAAGCTAACTGAAACCAAAATTTCATTCGGAATAAATTAAATGTTGAGATAACGAGTTGCGTAAATTCAATTGAATTTAATGAATAATAATTATATTTTCAGTGCAATGTTTCAAAAAATAAATTCGCTATAGAAGTATTTTAATATGCACGAATATAATACATTTATATAAATATGAAACAAACAAAAAGAAGGATCAGAGTAGTGTGCATGAATCTGGTGGTGTGTGTGTGCGGGTCCGTTTTAATTAAAAGGGACTGCGAAAAGAACTCAACGTAATTATTTCACGTCTGCAGGGTTGGAATATGTTGTCAGCCATTCTTAATTATTATATTTCATTTAATTACAATCATTTGCTGCGCTCCATGTGCATCCCGGAATTTCCTTTTTGCCATTCATTATATCATTTGCATAAAATGAAAATGGAATTCGATATAATGAATATGGAATTCGGGGATAGTTCATAACTGATACGGCTTAGATATAAGACCGCGACAAATAAATATGTATATGTGAAAAATATTCATTTCAATGGAAATCACTGGGATTTGCCGAGATTAAAAAATGCACTTCCTGTTTAGATACACAGACGGTGGTGCACTATACTACAGCAATCATACTAATACCAACTGCGGAACATCAAAGGAGCAAAAAAGTTACAAAGGCCGGATTAAAATTGAACGAAACCCTAATGAAACTGCAAGTCAATTTTCTAGTTTATTACTGTTTCCGTATTTTGTGGGACATTTCTTGCATATGCACAAAGGACAAAATTGATTTCCCATTTTTCCATTATGACATGCACATGTATTTTTCTCTATTTGCATATTTTTCAAATTATAAGTTTCGAACGAAATTGCCGTCTATATTGTATGTATAACCCGGCGCATTCGCCAAATATGTACGTATTATTAAAATGGAAAGAACATATTTTCAGTTAAATTCTTAGTTTATTTTTATCTATTGCATAATTATATACAGGGCGACTAATAGCCGAATGGTTAGTCGCCCTAGCTACGATCTAGTGGGCGATGGTTCGAATCCTGGTCAAGTCAGGCCCTTTCTCGGTGCTTGTAGCAATAGGGCCATTGTTCATTACAGATGGACAGTGAAATGAATAAGGTTCAGCATATGGACCTTCAGCCAAGTCGATGGACAATGACAGTGTTAAGGATAGCAGAAGATTCACAGTGAAACCTACAAGACAACCTACAAAAAAAAATAAAAAATTATCATAATGGTAACTATCCACCGGGGAAGATTACCTACCTAATGTACCTATGGTTTGTGAAATCCCTATACAAATTCTAACGTATCTTTTGTAGTATGTAAAACTAAGGATTTACAATTTAATTTAACGATGTATAATGCATATAAACTTACATTTTATTTAACCAAATAACCGATTTATGTTTTAATAAATACATTATTTTTACCACTAAAATACGCTTAAAATACGATTTGTGTGTGTGAACTAAACGTTGATTTACATGTATGTTTATATATAAAAATGGAGTTTAATAAAAAGAAATAGTCTAGTGGAAACCACAATAACACTCGAGATAGAGATCAATCGAAAGCAAATACTGTAAACATGTGCTCTCAACTGAAGAAAAGAAATAAAAAGTTGGGTCGCAGTTGAAATAATATTATGTTTTACATTGAAAATTGTATAAAGTTAAAATATTGTTATTTAAATTTGTTTATCGATTTGTAAATATAAGTTGTGCGTTAGTTTAACAATAGATTAATATTAAATATAGTGTGTGTCAGTTGGCTACAAATATGTCGAGTGAATGTGCTATAGACATTTACTTATAAACATACAGAAAATATTACATTTTTCGAGTAGGATAAATCAATATTTGTCCATGAGCTGTCATACATATGGGAGGTAGAGGAAGGGAGTCAGCGAAAGAGAGTTGGAAATAGCTGTAGGGAAGTTTTAAGTTATTTCCTCGGACCTTTGGGTTATTCGCTGCAATATAAATGCCTCCACAGATGTGCCAGACTTGGTAGCATGTTTCGCTGCAGACAGGAATAACTGCCATTTTTTATCGGATACCTGTGCGAACGTAATAATCCTTTACAGATCACTGGAGGGATTAATTGTGAGTCACTATACTTTACGCTCAATTTAATAATTTCCCTTGCGTTCAATTTATTAGCGAACCCACGTGAAATAAAATACGCTCCGTTTTAATTACCTTTCGCACCTACGTAAATTAAATTCATTAAGATGTGTCCCCCGTCGCGCAGTAATCACTTAAATAAAACTTTCCGTTTGTTTATTCGTTCTTTTAATCAAACACAGACACACTCTGGTCGATCTCATCTGCATACTACATATAAACAATTCATGTATGACTAAAGTAGAACTCGTATTAAGATTTTAGTGGTAATAAAAATATGCTGATTTCTAGTTAATTAAAAACCGTTGATGGAAGGTATGTAATAGCTCACGTAAATGTTAATTAGTTGTCAATAGAATAAAAGAGGTAAATAAGCAGAGGGGCAATGCGAAGCACGCTCACTGCCTCTAATTCCTGAATGCCTGAATTATAGATTTCGAACAAGGCTGACGCGCCTTCTCTCATAAACACGTCTGCTATATGAACGCGATAGCATTACTCATCACGTTTTGCGCATATTTAATTGCGTGCTGAAATGGGAAAAGGGATTTCATAAAACTCCCTTTTCAAAGGCAAATAAGGCATTTCCGGTTGCCCTCGTCTGGGCGCGGACGTCATGTACACGTTGCAGGACCTTTATCAAAATGATCAGATTTTCATGGTCGCCTTAATCATGCGTTTAAATCTACACGCTACACCCAGAAATGCAATTTTAATTTTATTTTTGAAGTTCATGTAAAATTACAACCACACAACCAATCTTATGCGGATGTGTGTATTCTAAATTCAAACAACATTATCAAAATATATTATATTAAAATATGAACAATGGAAAAATAAACAATGTTTTTGATTCCTTAAATAAAATTATATTTATTATAATACACACACATTTTACAAATACAAGTTTACATGTAAAAATAATAATAATAATAATGAATTAATGTTATATATACAAGTGATGTCCTTAGGATATCTCAAACAAAAAAAAATAGATTTAACTTTAACTAATAATTAGATAATAATAATAATATTAAAATTTCAGTTCTTTATTGCACACGAAGCACATAGTGCGTTTGGAGGACACTGAAACTCATGTTCTGTGTGAACATTTTAAATAATAAACGTATCGAATATAATAATGATAATTAATTCATATTTTTTGTGATATATTTTTCAATTAAAATTTTTGGTATCGCAATTGTTCATTCTAGCTATTATTGACACACACAGATTAATTTCCGCAATACATTGATTTTATTTACCTACAAATGGAAAAGATGGATAAGGGCCTGGATAGTAACCGGGGAAAGCTGCAGTCTGTTGAACCGGAACGGAAGTCGTCATGTATGTAGTGAGTAAAGTGGGTACTACTTTCGTAGAGAATATTGTCGTGTAAGCGGTTTTAGCTCCGAACGTAAGCTTTAATATTTTGCTCTCGGTTTTTGTGACGATTGCCGTCTGGACGATCGGTGATGAGGTAACGGCGTATTGGGGCTGTTGCTGTGGGAATAACGGATTGACGGGAACCGGTGGTAAAGGCAGTCCTTGCAGACCTGGCAGTCCTGGAATTCCTGGCAGTGTGCTCGTAACAAACTCGTAATCTGTCTTAGTTACTGTACCGACTATCTTAGATAAGGTGCTCAAAATTGTGTTAGCACCGTTAATTACGGGAATTACATGAGTCTCATACAGTGTCTCCAGTTTAACGACCGGTTTAGAAGCGGTAATCACTTGGCCCTGAGCCGCAGCTGCAGGATTGAGTAGACGTAGGTAGGCTAATTGCTGAAGTTGTTCTGGACTTAAACCAGGGGAAGCAAGTACGTCGTTGATGAGTGGTTTCGGTGTTGCCGGTGCGTTTGCTTTCTTCAGCCTCAATAAACTCTCTGGAATCCGGGATTTGTCCACATCGGACAGATCAAAGTCTGACCCTATATTTGCTAAATCCAAGTCAGCGGGAAAAACGCGTTTACCATGATTACCGTCATCGTGTTCGTTCTGATCGCCAAAGTCCAGCTCCAAATGCAGCTCGGATCCGGCTTCATCCAGATGACTGTTAAATTCGTTCAAAGTCTTGCTAGGATTAAAATGATAAGCTTCCATGGGCGGAAGGGTTTTGGTGGCCGTCACTAAGCGTGATATTAGATAAGTCTGAACAAGGGTGTAGCTGGTTGTATCATTTCCGCCTCGAATTACAGGCAGTATGTGTGTTTTTAGCATTGTCTGAGTAGTGCTGAACTTCTCAATCATAGTTTCTAGAGGCGGCGTTTCCATATCCGACGCTAAGTAAATAGGTGGAAGTGTCGCGACGCTCGAATCCAGGAAATTATTATCCTTATCGTAGTTGCTCGCTGTTGCGAGGATATTTTCTGTCAAAGGTTCAGACGCAGTTGCCGCGATGGCTGATTCTGTTTGCTCCAGGATCTTCTCGAACGTAGACGTCACAGTTATGTACCTCGTATTCTTCACGCTTCCGACCTGAATGCGAATAAACATGAAATGTTGAGCCAGCGCCATTATAGGAATGGGAAGCAATAAAATCTTACCTGGAATGTATACGGCGATTTTATCGTCGCAATCTCATAATAGATATCCTTGAAATCGGGCGGCGTAGAAATCTCCACCTTTATCGTCTCCAACGGGAACGGTGTATCTAATTTATTTTCAGTCGAACTCTCATCATCTATAATTGAAGCTATTGATTCCGAACCGACTAAACTGTCGACATCATCGGATCTCGCTTGCGGGGTAACGACGTCATTTAAAGCCGGCGACACGTCCTGCAAAGAATTTGGAGTTGTTCCGCCAGTCTCGTTCTCCTCATCGTTCTGTTTCCTAATAGTTATGCGAGGCCTGGCTGTAGTTTTATATTGCCATCTGCCCGGAGAACGGTTCAGTTTAAATTTATATAAACTAGAGGAGCCCGACGGCGATGAATCCACAGCAGACGCCTGCACTTTAGGCTTAAAACCTCTTCGTGTAAATCCTCCGGTCTCGGGGGCGACGACGGCGCTGCTGCTGCTGCTGCTACTGCTCACACGTTGTTGTTTATTTCGACGGGAATTGTATCGTTTGCCTGAGGAGCTTCCGAATGTGGCTGTTGCCGATGCTTGCTCGCTAGATACAGACACAGTAGATATGTGAGACTTGTTTCGACCATATTTTGGTGATGGCTGTTGCGGTTGTTGTTGTTGTACTTTTTGTTGTTTTTGTTGTGTGTGGTGTCTGTATTTATTTACAAGTGTTAGTGTTTAGTGAATGTAATTGCCGTAGCGATACTTACTTGTTCGATCTCGTCGATTGAGTTTGTCGATTTCTGGACGACTTTTTAGTGGTATGCACTTCCGGTTCCTTCTCCTTCTCCTGCACAGGTTCCGGTTGTCTATTCTTGAAACGCTTCAAAGATCCCGATGAGCCGGATGGCTTCCTCGTTGATTTGATGGTGTTCTGGGATATTTCAGCAGATACGGTTTCTTCGTTCACGGACGCCGCCGGAGTCGGATCCAAATGGCGATGCTTATTGTGCTTTCCCAAATGAGGTGCGGCCGTCTTCAGTATCCTCAGCGTCGGCGACGGGTTAATTTTTCCCTTGTGCTGATTGTTATAAATGTGCGAGGTGCTTTGCAATACTTGAGCATATTTCCCGGAGATGTACGTGCCAATAACGCTGGTCTCGTGCACTGTGGTCGTTCCATCCTTTACGACAGTTCCACCTAATTTAGTAACTAATCCCGTCGGGTGCAATGAGTCGCCTCGCTTCGTTGCGGCGTTCGCTTTGTTTTTCGTTTGATGCGCTGATGGACGCGGTTTCAGATGTAACTTGGAGCTGGGTTTTAAGTTTATTACTTTGTACGTTTCTTCAACAACTTCCGAGGGCTGGCGGGATAAGAAATCGTACTCGGCTTCTGCGATGTTGTTGCCTATGATGACTGCTGGTTCTTCATCCGAGTGCACTTCGATTTTGCTCGAGAATATTGGCTGGTGAACTGCCACGTGGCTCGAGACCGCTGGGACTTGGGTCGGCTTCGTAACTCCTGTGATAATTTCCACTTTACTGATAATGTTCAGTTTCGGTTGTTTGCTGGGGGCGGCTTCGACCACCTCCACTTTGCTGGAGATTATTGGCGGCGCGACATTTACGACGCTCGATATGCCTTCTATTACATTGACTTTCGTAGACAGGCCGGAGGATTTAATTTCTACTTTACTGGATTGTCTTACAGGTGGATTCACTGGCTGCACTTGCACAACCGATGAGACCTTTTTACTGGGTTCCGATGCCTTCTTCTCTGTTTTACTCGGCTTTATTACGACGGATGGCTCCGATGCGACAGGCTTTGTCTCAATAACTGTTTTTACTGTCGCCCCGCTTACTTTATCCTTTCCACCATCTGTAACACGCAATTCGCCCATTATACGATCTGTTTTATCGTGCTTGGCCTTCTCATCTCAACAATAACAAGATAAATAGCAATTACCTGAAGCGGCGGCGGCGGCTGCAGCAGCAGCGGTTTGAGGGGAGAATACCATCACCGTATTCCCAATGGTTGTCGTGAAGTCGAGAAATCCATAAACCGTCTGGGTGACTTGGGAACCTTGGTTAGGTTGGGACACTGCATTGGCTGCCACGGGTGGACTATAAGCGGCAGGATTTATGAAAACTGGACCAGCCGTACCGGTGCCTTTCCTCACTGCAACGAAACGCATTTAATTAATAATTAACTTGTCATAATAAAACCTTAATTAGTGGAGTCTTTCCGACCATCCCGGGGGGGATGACTCATTAATTTCGTCTCCCGTAGGTTGCTCTTCGCTCCAGACTACCAGACACATTACGTTGCTCACGGTTCCCATTATCGCACATCGTTATGTCATTCATGGAGCGGCCGGTTTCCATATTCGACTCGGCAATTTGTTCAGTTTCAAATGAAAAGATCACATAGCTCACCACTCTGCTAACTTAATTAAAATCGCCGGCCCTTAACTTCTACATTACTCGCATTTCAGCAAGAATCATTTTATTCCGAATTACTATAACCGACATTTTACTTATACATCAATTTAATTAAACGCCAACCACAACAACTATATCTGCTCCATATATTTAATACATGTCCCAATATTAATTCCATCAGAATGAAGAATTTCATTACGCTGTTGAATTCCCCCTCGAAAAGTAATATAACAACAATTAATATTCTATTTACTATGATTGAGATAATTAATAAAAAGTCCGAAAAAGTTGGTAAACCTATTTTTATTTATTAATTTTTACTTTGCAATTTAACTGTATTATAAAACAAACAAAGTTTATAAAATGCTATATACATTTAAACGATTTATTTCAAGTTTAATTATATAAGTTTTTCCAATCTGTCTATTTTAAATTAATGAAATCTTCTCTGTAAAGTATTGGATTCACTTTATTATAATGCTGTTGTCTTTTTTCTCTCTATCGATTCGTTGCTGCTATAGAGATTGATGTTCAAAGTTCTGAATGAACTTGATTTATGTGCTTTTGATTGTATTGCCATAAATTATCAAATAAACGCAGGCGGACAGGCCAACTTGTATACAAAATTGGTTTGTCACATGGCTGACTCTGTTCAATTCAATTGAAATCGAGATATACATGTATATTTTTGTTGTTGTATTATTATTAAATTGAAGCAAACGTGGTAAAGTCTCGAGCGGAAAAAAGCTCTGTAAATTAAAAGTGCAATCAATGCGACAGCGTAAACAGAACAAAAAAATAAAACTCGTATTATTTAGATTCGAGGTTTTCGAGGCTTGAAACTTGATCCATACCTAAATTAATTAAAAATACTGGAAAATAAATGTACGCGACACAAATTCCCGTACACACTTATAAAGGTTGGGTGTAAAGGTAATTGTGAAACCGTTGAAGAGAAAATGAAATCTTTTCATTTGCAGTTTAGAAGTGGAATTCGTTAAATGCGAGCAAAGTTTATGAAATATGAGCGCTTTAAACTTGGCGAGGTTTTCGTTGTTGCAGCTTACACAGACCATTTAAAGAAGTTTACCTTTCGCACAGACTGCTTTTAATAACAACAATAATAATAATAGTAGCTGCAGGATAGAAAGTTGGTCTGCCTGATGATACATGAACAAGTTTTATTTATCGCGATGGCATTAGCATGCAACATCCAAGATTCGACAATTCCTTTTTGAAACCGCAGCCAAGAAGCAGTTTCAGATTTAATTGCATGCCCGATTATTATTATTATAATCAGAAGTGAAGTTTGCTAGCAAGGAATTTCCACAAGTTTCCATACACTGTAATGCAACTTCGATTAGTTTGACGACTTATGAATATTATCGAATTTCAGCTAATCAAGATCGTTTCGGTTTTTTTTTCGTTGATCATTTTGTTGTTTTTAATAGCGGCTGAAAAAAAAAATTGGAATGAGAGTCGCGCATTTTGTTGAAATATGCAAGATTAAATTCAATTTGAGTCGCATGCATATATACCAACGTACACACAATCCGCACGATTAGTTCCACGCCGTTGCAATTTTCAATTATAAATCAATTTGCATTTTAATATACAAACACAGGCCAGTATTTAACCCCGAGCTAATAACAGAAACGTAACCCCAAAATGCGGTTAGAATAAAATAGCGTGGAACATTACAAAAAAATTGTATACTTTCATCTGTAATATTATAAAATATAGTAAATGTAATGGAACGTTATTATATTTATGTTTTTTTTATTCTTCGAGGGAAGTGATTCAATTATTTCACAGAGACAATTGAAATACAGCAATAAATCAAAAATACTTGGGAAGCTGACAGTCAAGGGCGTCTGTCAGGTTTAATACATGGGCGAACCCAAAATTGATAGACTGAAAAAAATGCTCAACCCAGAAAGCCGATAAACCTCCGTCAAATGTTGAAAGGTGCTTCGCATTTTGATAATGTCGTTTTCAATGCAGATAATGTTAGCTTCGTCGACTATACAATATATTGCTCATGATGTTAAAGACATTTTTGTTTTGACCAGATTATCTTCTCGTTTTCATTGTGATTGACATGTGTTATGGTGAATAGATTTATATGACAGCTACATTGAAAACTTATTAATAACAACAATAAAAATGTATCTAAACCCTTTATTGTCTGATGGTACGTATAAGTATTATAAGGACACGTGAATCAAACCTAAATACTTGTTGGTACTTTCAGCTAATATACAATGGGAAACACCGAGTGAGTATAAAACTACATTCAAGTAATACTTGTCACTACTGTATAGGTTTTTTTTATGTTGAAACAGAAAGAAAAATGAAATTAGTTTATAACATTGTTACTAAATATATACACTCGGTCCTATTTTTATGCATTTTTTTTTTAAATAACTATTTTAGGGCATTTTGACAGAAATTAGCAAACCATTTCATCGAAAAAAATGATAATTCTGAACTAGCATTCAAGTTTCAACGCGAGCTTCAGAATTGCATTTCTGGATATCAGGAATTGTACAAAAAAAATAGCAAATCCATCGCAAAGTTATTATATTGTCAAAGGGAAAAAATGAACATGCGAAGTTGAGACTAATTTTACTTGTGAAGAATCATTATCTTCCGGACATAGATCTGATATGTTGACTATCTCTTCAAGTAATGAAAGTAATTTCGAACCAGTTCGCAAATTATGCCGAACACTCTCATATAGCGACGATAATTCTAAAGAAAAAAATGTGAAGAAAGTTTAACTTTCATAAAAATTTTCTGTATTTTTTTTTGTAAAATTTTTCCGTATAAATTTAGAAGTATATGTTAAGATTATATTTTTCTGAAATTTAATAAACTTGTCTATGATTAACGTTAACGTTTTTATAAAATTATGAATAAACATTTCAGAAAGAATATAGTAAGACTAATTATTTTTCTGAAATTTAATAAACCCTTTTTTATGCGATTTTCGGTATATTATAACTCATTGATTTAGTTTTATGCGGTTTTAAAAAATTATGGAACGTATCCTTTATTTTTATACGTCCTTTTTTGTGCGATTTAGTTTTATGCGTTTTTCTGTGGAAATCTACCGCATAAAAAGAGAACCAATTATATATGAAAATTAATCCGCTTTTGTAATCTAAATCAATACGATGTAAGTTTAAAATTACCTAACGTTACCAAAAAGTACGATTTTTTTTTTCATTGAAAACATTGCTGAAATTTAATAAAAATTTATAGTCAACTTAATTTTAATTGGTTTTAAAGAAATCCAAAGACAATTTTTATTATTTTTTATTTTAACTATGTTCAGGATAAGTTGATTTTCACTATTTTTATATAAAATTATAAATTAATATTAAATTTTTTGTATTATCATATACGCCAATAGTGTAAAAATAGTATAGTTCTTATCAATAGGGTCGTGCACGGAATAGTGCGAAGCGCAGTGTATATTTTAATTGGAAACTTGGATCAGAGTCGTCATTCTCTGAGAACAATGAGACACAGATTGGAAGCCATAAATAATCCTTTATGCGATTAAAAGTTATTAGGACTGAGCGCAAATTAAATTCCCGGGCTCTCACCGTTACACGACAAGGATCTACTCTCTCTCTCACCCTATATCGGCTCCGTCTCTAAACAAATTAAATATTTCGTCCAATTAAAAGGGACGCGTTGCGAAATAAAACACAATCCTGACGACGTGAAAAGAAATTGATTAACATTTTTCCCTCACTTAATTCCGTCCGGCATTCTTTTTTCTTCTCTCTGTTTTTTATTTTCTTCTTTTCCCTCGCTGCCAGAGTTGATGCATTTAAATTGGGATAAATATAAAACTTGATTGAAAGGGAAAAGGGACAGCACATAATTAACACAGCGTCTTTCTTTTCCACTCTAAGGAAGCATGGAAATCTAATCTAATTAAGTTCGCCACGCAAAGATGTTTACGAAAGTACTGCGTGATTGATTGACTTAAAGTCAACTGTTTTTTTTTTTTATTAAATCTATTTGTTTCGTCTCATAATTTAATGAGCGTCTGCTTTCATTTCTGACTTTGAACAGAAGATGTCGGATAACTTTACACAAGTATATATGTATTTTTTTTTGTATGTATTCCCATTTCTTAGAGAGCCGGGTACTTACATCAATTGCGTGTGCTTCAATAGAATCACAATAAAAACTTTTTCCCAACTTGCAACCGGATATTCTTAACGATTGTATATAACTTTATTACGAAAGTTCCGAACTTAATTGTAGTAGGAAATAAGCCATCTTTCGAATACATTCCATCCAATCCACGAATGCTTCACTATAATAACGACAGAGGATGAAACGAGAAACCTAATCGGGAGATAGTTTATTTTTTTTTGCTACGTCTCTGCCCGAAACTTTTATTGCTTGCGAATTGTAATAAATACTATGGGAAATTTTTATATGAATAATTTGGTTCACTTTCCTTACGAAAACAGTTATATTCTGATTTATTTTTATTACTTTAGCAATTTCGTTTATATGAAGTTTTTTATTTTATTTATTACTCATTTCCATTTTCCTAGAACCCGTACTTTTTGATACTGGTACAAACAACATATTTAATATTTATTTTTTTAAGATCTGAATTACGTTTAACAAAATATGCAGAGATTCTTACTTTTAGTTATATAATTAAGAATTGTAAGTACCTTGAATAATTAAAATTTATCATATTTATTTAAATATACAGTAGAAACTCGAGCGAAAATTTCGCTTAACGAGCAAAATTAATTGTAAGAAAAATGACTCGCTTAACGAGCGTTGTGTATTTTTGAATATTTTTCATTATACGAGTAAAAATCGGTTATTAGTAATAATATAACTAATTATTGACAATTAAAGCTAATGTGTTAGTAAATCGTAGTTTTTAAAGAAATTTAATTTAAGTAGTATTAATTAAAGCCCGAATTCAACTAAATCCATTAAATGTAACATTACATTCCGCTGTTCGGATGGAACGTTGCCAAATATCGTTCCCGATTTTTCAATCCTCGTGTTGTATTCTCTAAAGGCTTCGGCGAATGAAAGGAAGAAGCTTAGAGAAGTGAAACAAAAAAAAAATGGAAAATCATGTTAATATCCCTAAATGCATTTTCTATGGTTTCCTAAATCCGTGGAAGTTAAATAATGTACTGCATCGCTTTTATATAGGAACAAAACCTAACTAGCAAAACACTAAAGCCGGAAAGTTAAAATGTTCACGTCCGAAATTAAAATGTTTGCGTGCAGTCTAAAATGTGTATAATACAATTCCAAATTAAAAACTTTGTTCACGTGCATTTTGTATGTGTATGTGTTTGTATGGAGAGTTTTCGCTAAATTAAGCAGCGGCGTCGCGTCTTTGAAGTAGAGGAGGGTATAAAAGGGAGTCGCGGTAATGGAGATTTTTGTAGCTGAAAAATAAAACCAGCAGTTGACAACAAAACATTTTCATGGAAGTCCACACATTGAGATAAATTGGTGTGTTTCTGTAATGTAGTCGTTCAGTTTGTATATGACGAACGATCTATAATTGACGTATTTTCATCCACGTTCATAACTTTTCAGATTCACTTTAAATTTGACCCTGCTAATTGCATTTTTTCATAGTAATATATAAAGCGTTCTATTTTATAACTGAATACCGAATTTCAGTATAAAACATTAGATGTAGTTTCAGCAAACTATTGCAAAGATATTTCGTTAATAACTTTTAACATATTTGAATCTTTAGTATCTAAGTCCCAGTTATTATCTAATATAAATATTTTCTATAGAAAGAATAATTTTGACATTATTTTGTCTGGAATGTAAAGTATAAGGTTTATGAACTTTGTATACGAAAGTTATGTGTGGTTTTTACACAAACAACTATCTTCATAGCTCATTGAAAATTGGGTACGCAATTGTCACCACTAGATGTTTTTTTCTAGTTTAACGTTCAAATAAATATGTTTGTTTTTGTTTATCTATATTATGATGGCATACCTACTATTAAGTTTTATGTAAATTGAAAAAAGTTTTAAAGAAATTGCTATATCATATGTAGAAAGTGAAAAGGAAAATTTACATGAAAATAACGAAATTAACGAAGACATGAGAAAAAGTCAGATGATGAGCAGCAAAACATGAAATAGAAGATGATAAACGGCAATAATCATACACATTTCCTGTGAATTACATTAAATATGATCATCTTGATCAATGCCAAATAAGTAGTAACAAGAAGACATTGCAGAGTTGTCACCAAGTATCGCTGATTAACTTTTGTAAGTTATGAAAAATTAAGTGACTATAAAATCGCCTTACTCAAGATTCTTGTAGATTCTTTCTATTGTTACAAGAATTATGATCAGCATACATCATGTTTATATCCATATGAAATATCTGTGAGAAATAGGTAGCCCTACGCTCATGGACACAGGAAAATTGCGTAAGGAAGAATAAGCGATGCGGAAGACGAGCGAATAACAAAAAATAAAAATTGTGGAGAAGCGTGCATTAATCACATAGGTTTCGCCTTCGGGATTGCTGCGGCTGTACAATGGGTGGAAAAATGTAGTTCGGCATTCGCAATATCGCGACGGCCGTATTTCAGAATGATTAATTCGGTGTGACATTTCGAAATTGATTGATAGATATGTATCTGACAAACTCTCAAACACACTGGCTGCGCGTCCACCGAAAACAAAACTATCTATTTACACGCATGCAGATATATAGCGCAAGAGAAACTAATTAATTTTTGATCGAAAAAAAATGAAACAACCGTAACAGTTCATTCGCTTCGTATATTTTTTTTTTTTTGGTTGTAAAAATACCAAAGTGAAAGATTTCAAATGCAGGGCTTTCCGTGTGTTACATTCTTTTTCTTCTTTTCTTTCTCTTGGTTTTTTTTTTTGGCGCTGGTAGAGAAATGGTGCGGAGGGGATCCAGCGCAATTTTAGATTTCACCTCACATATTCCAGCCAGGTCGATTGTTTGCTAAAGTATCAGCCTCACGTATGACATAAAGCAAATAACGTTTTCGAATTCCCTTTCAGTTTTCAGCTTGTTATTATGTAGATGACAATTTGGACCGCTCTC
>NW_017096342.1:23490-34708 GCF_001412225.1 Nicrophorus vespilloides
TCTGCGTGGCTTTCAGCTTCAATAAAGATTTCGACTGCACGTGCCGACGATTTATTTCCATTCTCTCCCCCAAAATTAACACGATTGCGTAATTGTTTGTATCGTCTTATTCCTATCTTAGCGCAATGCTAGCAAACATCGCTGTAGTCACGTAATTCTTAGTATAATTCACAATACAAATAAGAAAAAAATAAATAAATGTTTGGTGGATGCGCGGGGTACTTTCATTATTAGTTTTATGACTGAATGAAAAAATTATTGTTTTAAATAAATTAAACACCTGCGTTTTACTTGATCACCTGCATATAAATTGAATACTTGCAATAAAAATTAGGCGAAAATGCACGAAAAATTTAACGTTATAACAATTCTTATTTGGGCACGAAAGTGCGTTTTGCATAATTGATAATAAAACAATAAAAATTACGTTACTACCAAAACATTGCCTAATATAATTATGAAAACGCAAATCTCAAAAGTAACCCTAAAAATCGTATAGTCTATTTTTAAATGAAATTTCTTATTTTATTAAGTCAACAAAATTAGTTAAATTTTGATTTTTGTAGTGTAGATAAGAAAATATACAAACTTATATCAATGATAATTTTTATTCATTCAAGAATATGAATATATTTTCATTTGACAAAATGAAAAACATTACCTAATATAATTATGAAAACGCAAATCTCAAAAGTAACCCTAAAAATCGTATAATCTATTTTAATTAAGTCAAGAAAATTAGTTAAATTTTGATTTTTGTAGTGTCGATAAGAAAATATACAAACTTATAGAATATGAATATATTTTCATTTGACAAAATGAAAAACATTACCTAATATAATTATGAAAACGCAAATCTCAAAAGTAACCCTAAAAATCGTATAATCTATTTTAATTAAGTCAACAAAATTAGTTAAATTTTGATTTTTGTAGTGTAGATAAGAAAATATACAAACTTATATCAATGATAATTTTTATTCATTCAAGAATATGAATATATTTTCATTTGACAAATAATATGAATATATTTTCATTTGACAGAAAAACCAAGCATTTTTTAAATAAATAAAATCTTTTAATTTAAAAAAAAAGTTTAATATGAGATACAATACAAGGACGATAATTTTAATTGAATTCTTCAATTATTGTAATATCTTTGCATGTGTTGTTGCATCTTTGATGAATAATTATCGCAGCACGTGTAAGAAAGGTGTATGGAAATGCAATGTATTCATTGCTAAAATTAACCGCGAGTGTAAACAACGCATTGCAACGGTATTATTTTTCCAAGCAAATAGCTGTAAATCGGTGCGGCGTGATGATAATTTGAACTTTAGATCGACCTCCGTGGCTGGTCTATCTCTCCGCGTATATGACTATGTATGACTACTATATGGCTATGATCTCACGTGCTTGCACGAGACGTGTATTGCTCGCAGTCAGCCTTGTGACAAATGAGATGCAACAAACTGTACTGTAATGTAAGCGAGACTAATGGCTTTAATAAACGTGAGAACAATGGGCGGCTTGGGTTGGCTTGTGTGTGTCCCTTCACTAACGCACTGAATTATTGTCCAGATTGAAGTAAGATGGATGGCCGTAAATCAAAGTTACACAACTGGAATTAAACAAGCCGCGAAACATGTTTTCTAACTGCAATTAAATGCGCCACACATCCACCAACCCCTGCTGCACAGACACACAACATCCGATATAACCAATTTTAACTCGTCCTAACTACTGTGACATTAGTTTAAATTTCAACCTCGTGTTTTGTCTCCCTCAAACTCACACCTAAACTGCAAACTTTGTTATTAATTACTTTGCTGCTCTTGAATATTACATTATTATTACTATTAAAAAATATTGTACGTAAATTTTCATTTTCTTAATGCATCATTCGAGCGTTGATCTATGCAAATAGGAACTTGATGTAGGTGAGATGATGGTTCACCCCCGGAGGATAGATGTTGCAATGATACCTAGTGGTTGGATCCAAGCTCATTCATCCTTGGGGAGCGTTGCTCCTTCAGGGTAAATGTGCGGTTTCGCAGATGAAAAGAGGGATGCAAAAAAAATACATGTTTATATATATATATGACATAAAATAAAGAGAAATTGATAGACGTTCAAAAGCCACTCGACGCCTTCTTTTAATATTTAATGCGTTCACGAAATTCACATATTTTACGCTCGAGGACAGAAACAAAACGGATAATGTAATTGAAATTGATTGATTTACCGAATGAAAAACAGGTTACGCGAATAAAAACAAAACAGATATAGATATAGGACAAGAAAACTGTTAAAAACAGATAAAACGTGCATTTTGTGTAACGCAATTGACTATTTATGGGAAAAGTTAGAAACAGCCGGTTTGCGGAATAAATTCGATTATCATTTCCAATAGGATTAAAGCCGTTTGCATGGAAGGCTCGGGGGGGTGTGCGGGGAGAGAAGTGGAGGAAGCACATGTGCATCGAGTATGGGAAAAAGTATTGAAAGTGAACCGAATGATAAATCGATAATTGCACGTTTCGCTGAGACATGCACGCAAGGACACCTAACGGATTCCGGATTATAGGAGGGCATAGTTCATAGCCTTGATGGTGGAACATGTGAGCTGCTGCATCGTTCCATGTGAGCATGCCTCTCTCACGAGGAATGAAACAAAGAATGGTGGCACGAGGACGAGCAACAGAGAAGTGAAATAATATAAAATGAAAAGTGGAAAAAAAAACCCGTCTCGCTCTAAATCCCGTACGTAAACATCAATTTAAATGTAATAATGAAACAAAGCAGGAAATTTGATACATTTTCACGCGCTGCAAATCCCGACGAGGCGCGCCGCGCTCTTCCCTCAGTCCAATTTATTTTTTTTATATTTTATTCTATTTCGCATTAATTTTAAATTTAATTTTAATTAAAAACTGCGATAAAAAAATATATACACTGCAAACATTGGATGACTGCGTGTGCATATATAAAAAACAACAATTGGAACTCATTTATTGGAACGAACTCTGCATATTATTTATTATACAAAAATATCTTGCACATTATTTACAATAGGTAGAACAAATATATTCATTTTTAATATAATTAATACATTAAAAATATTGAACACAATTAAAATTTAACAATGATTTTACAATTATTTTTTATCCAATTTATTCCACGAAGTCTTTCAATAATTCAACAATAATGTGATTACCGATGTAGTTTTTCTATTGGTTTATGAAAAAAATAATCTATTTCTAGTAATAACAGAATAACGTAGAACGAAATAGATGGAATTAGATCCGACATAGAAATAAATGAAAACTGAGTCCGGAGTTGCGGGTTCGAAATGGATTGCTGAACATTTATAAACTTCATATCGGGCGTTTCTATCTGCGAGTGCATTTGTTTTTCGGCGGAGCCCAGATTGACAGGATAAGCGGAATTTCATTCGGAAAAATATTAAATTTGCTTTAATAAATTAAAGGCCGGATTCCCCAGGAGATAAAAGCGAATCAAATTCACCGGTTTTACTATGCAGGATCGAGTTGTAGTCTAGTAAATGGACGCATGCATAATTATTAGATTTATGCGTGGCATGATAATTGTTTATTTATTTCGATTTTGAAACTCCCGCCCCCCGGCCGATAAATGCTTCCTGTAATTTTCCGCTTTGATTTACGATTTGAATCAAGGGATAAAAAAAGTAAATAAAATAAAAGAAGAAACTTTCGACGATTCGGTCGTCGCGCTTTACAGTTTGCCAATGTTTGCAGTCCGCAGTTTATGTGGTGGTGGTCTTGTGTATACACAGAGAAATCAAAGTAATGCTGCATGGATGCTCTTCGTAACATAAACAGACGTACACATGGAAACGGAGCGGCCAACTCGAAAGCTAGTTTCTAACTAGTATTGATTCCTTGTTTATCTGCCACTGGTTCAAGTTTGTCCTACATCGAAATCCGCTGAGACATTATCTGACCAGCATTACACTGTCCATTCACAACGGAAATGTAAGGCTTTTCGGTTGCGTATTTCCTGTGTTCACTTCTACGTGAAATAAGCTATTTCATATATAAGAAAATAATGTATATCTATGGTCTGCAAACTTCGCCGTCCTTCTCCAATCTTATCATATTATCACTACCAAACTTTTCCTTCAATTTCAGTACTGCTTGCAAAAAAATAAAACAAAAATGAGATAAACTAAGTTTCTGCATCGGAAAGGATACCGAAACATTACTTCACTCATGGCTTTAAACCAAAGATTTCCAATCTCTTTGTTTACTTCGTGTGTATCAAGCATTAAACATTTTCATCTTCAATTCTTGTATAAAACTTTTGAAAGAATTGGGAATATATGAATATAATTATATTTAACAAAATCGTGCATTTGCAAGAAAACGTGTATATAAAATTTGAAACACTCGCATGTTGCGCAATTATCGGCAACATAAATATATACATGAAGCCGAACATGCACTAGCATTAACATTATTTACAACTCGCTGAGTGCATGTTTTTCACCACAGTTTCAACCTGCAGCAATTATTAATTAACATCATGTGTTTGTTTGGATAACCTCAAATAAATGGAATCAATTTCAAACTAAATATTTACCATAATAGAAACGTTGATGTATTTAGATTGCACAAATCTATATAAAATTGTTAACAACAACCAAAAAAAACCTATTGATTTGATGACTTCCTAATGGATATGTATAAAAAAAATATATGGAGTATTAAAATTGAATTAGCCTAGAGTGTAAAATTGTTGTGCGTCGGAGATACAGCAAGTATAAATTGGAAATAAATTCCAATTAAACGTCCATTAATCTTAATAACTTGCTAGAATCCAATTGGACGAGAGGGAAAGGAAGAAAAATAAACGAACTTTTCGTCCGTGTCTTGAGCAATAAAAAAATAATTTGCACAAAAAGGAATTGCCAGGCCGACCGGATTAAGAAATGTAATCAGAGGAGATGTGGTTGGGTTTTAATTATGCCTGTACGTCGCGGAGGCGCTGCGGATTCCCCTTCTTCTTTTGTTTTTTTTGGCAAGGTGAGAATAGTTATGGTGTGCTGTGCGATAAATATCCGCGGGGGCCTCGAGAAATTAACAATTCAAGTAGTGCGGAAATATATTTCATTTGCCTTTATCAAATTTCTCGAAAGATTATTCAACTTTAATACAATAAGTTCGCGCGAGCGGACGAAATTTATGCGAAATATTTTCATCTTTGGTGTGTTGCGATTACGAAAATTTAATCTAGATTAATGCGAGAGACGGGGAAGGGCACAGAAGGGCGCGCGATAAAGCATTAACGCATTAATTTGCTGAAAAGCTCGCATTTAATTTAATTTCGCTTTGCAGACACACCGAAAATACAGGATCTTTTGTTGATTCAAGTACGAACGTCCCTTTTTGCGTAATTTCGCTTTTTACTGATCAATAGTGATGACAACTTCCAGGTGTAACTATTTACTCAAATTAATTCGTCAACAACAAAGTTGATATAAATAGATTATTTGTTTTGTTATACTACTTTTTAATTGATAAAAATACGATTTATAATTTATAAAGCCAATAATACGAACTGATTGAAACCGGACAAATCGAGTAATATACAAAAATAAACTGCGCAAAAGGGTCAAGCGGATCATGGAACACATGTAAAAGAATACTGTTCTAGTGAATCCGGACAGATCGAAACCGCACTCTACGAGGTATTGCTGTTTTTGTGTGTTTATTTTATATATTATTCATAAACAATAGTTAAACTTTAAGAATTCATGCACTAACATTATTTACAACTCGTCGAGTGCATGTTTTTCATCTCTTATTGAAGAACACTGCTATAGTGAAACCGGACTGATCGAAACCGCACTCTACGAGGTATTGCTGTTTTTGTATGTTTATTTTCTATATTATTCATAAACAGTAGTTAAACTTAAAGAATTCATGAACTAACATTATTTAGATCTCGATGAGCGCATGTTTTTCATCTCTTATTGAAGAACACTGCTATAGTGAAACCGGACAGATCGAAACCGCACTCTACGAGGTATTGCTGTTGTTGTGTGTTTATTTTATATATTATTCATTAACAGTAGTTAAACTTAAAGAATTCATGCACTAACATTATTTTGAACTCGTTGAGTGCATGTTTTTCTTCACTTATTGAAGAACACTGCTATAATGAAACCGGACAGATCGAAACCGCACTCTACGAGGTATTTCAGTTTTTGTGTGTTTATTTTCTATATTATTCATAAACAGTAGTTAAACTTAAATAATTCATGCACTAACATTATTTAGAATGTGCATATTATTCATCATTTATTGAAAAACACTGTTTTAATGAAACTGGACTAGTCGAAACCGTACTGTGTGAGGAATTGCTGTTTTTGTCAAGTAACGTCTTTCTTCCCAATATTTTCAACTTTATATAATGTAAATCTTCAAATATTTTAAAATAAGAAATTATAAATAATTGAAAATACATTTTACTTGAATTGATTTAAATGTGTATAAAAAATATTGAAAACTTATTTTTCTTTTGAGCAATTTTGTATATTGAAATATTAATTAAAGTGAAAAATACATTTTTCAATCATATTTCCCACAGGCGGAAATTAAAGTGCACGACGCACACACGCACACAAAAACAGGCCCGCCTCACACAAATACATATATTATTATATATAACATTTCGTGTTTTTTTTTTCCCGACGATGTCGACCCAAATTTCGCAATGCCATATGCTTTTGACACATTCTAATAAAAACGGAAATTGCCGACGAAACTATTGTTAGTTGCTTCCTTTGAAAGTTCCGCTCCCGAAATATTAAATAAATATACAATAGAATACACGAAGCTCTTGCTGGTCGTTACAAACAGTTTTGTTAAAGATTCGATTGATTTTTACCGAACGAAAGTTAGTTGGTACGAGATTTTAGTGTAATTTGATCAGTATAGTAAGCTATTTGTTAATAGAAGTTTATTTCAGGATTATTTTCGTGAAAATATTATTTGATAAATGCAATATGTAATCTGAAATCATTATAATCGCCATAGATCCGACCTACCACTAATTGCTTATTAGGAATACGCATCTATCTAATAATTATATATAATAGGTTAAATCCAAACATCAAAGGAAATTTGTATTACTACTTTCGTCAGAATAAAACTGCCTAAGTAGGCAATTGAAAGAAATGAGTAAAGGACTACTTTGAAACAGCGTTTGCGTGCTCTCGGTTTTGTGTTTTATAATTAATACCTCCATGAATATGCACGTAACAACAAAATGGTTCAACCGGGAAATTGACAGCGGGGAAAAAACACATCCCTGATCGCACAAAGGAAATCCCTTTGTTGTCTAGTTGTTTACCGATGCGTTTCAATTAGGGTTTTCTAGTATCTGCGAAAGATACATACGGCCATGCTCGGAATCTATTTTGAACCTTAATGGAAAATAAATGAACTTTTTTCAGGCGATCTCCCCTTGTTTCCGTTTTTCTTTCATTCCTTGATCGATTATGTGATAAATTAGTTCGGACTAATCTAATAAACACTCGACCGATAGAAAAAAAATAGAAAGAAATAATGCTTGATTAAAAAAAAAGGAGACAGAGGAGAAGAGAGCTCACCAAAGCCGGATTGGACTGAATCCGTTGAATAAATAATTTGCACAAATACTAAGTACAAAGCGAAATGAATGAATGGAGTGAATTATTGAGTATTTCTCTAATCTCTCAAATCGCGTGTTTCCAGATGTTCATCAATTTTACGAAGAACGATAATTGTTTTTAGGAAAAAAGTTAATTCTTTATAAACATAATTATTTAGGTTTTAAATTGATAATCATACGTTAATAATTTGTATTGTCATTAAAGATCAAGGACTCAATTTGTGTTATATCCAAATTTCGCCTAAAGAGACACACGTCAATTTAATTCCCAAAATTTGAAATAACCAATTTGTAAACAAAAATTGCTTTAAAGATCAAGGATTATTTATTAAATAGTTTAAATTGAAACAAACTTCTTGAGCAAAAGATCGATGTTATTTTCTACAAGAACGTAAAGAAAACAAACAGAAAACTTTTGTAATAAATTGTGGATTCAAAATTAGAAACAAATCTATAAGTTTCTTTATTTTTTACACAAATACTAGAGAATTAAAATTAATAATCGTTTTCTTCTATGTTTAATTTTAATTAATGTTGCACATATAATAATTTTGTAAGGATTAGAAATGGTTTTGATATGTGGGAACATTGAATTTAGATATTCCCAACAATGTTTCGCAAACGCTATACAGGCATATAGGATTCCATAAAGCATCACACATATTAGTTTCGTATGTTATGCCTAAATTGTGTTTTCGTATTCACGTTTGAATCATGCAAGTTGCGATCAATTGTATCATGCGTTCATGCTATGCAGTTTCGTATAATTGGATCATATATTATCATGTAATATAAGAACGTTTCTCATTTTCTCTGCTTGGAAATTTTTCTTGTTGCGAAGATTCTTGTGAATTTCATAATATAATGAAACATATTTTTCACTGGTTACAACGGAGCGCGGTAAAATAAGTATTAATACTAACGTAACTTTTGTTCTCCATATTTTTCATCACTACAAACTTATCTCTGGTAACACAAATGTATATTTCTTAATTAGTAAACCTATATCCACATGCAGACTTATTCTAGGAAAAAAAAAATACACGTATGAATCTATATTAGTAACAGGTGAACGATCCTGCAAACAAAACGCACGTAAAACAACTTTTTCAGTTTTTATGAGGCCACTAAAAAAACGAATTAGTTGACCAAACTTCTACATCCTTTTACAGCAACAAAACTAGTCCTATTGCAAAACAAAATTTTATACACATTTGCTTTTTTTTCTCTCTCTCTCTTTGGCATTTTTCAGCCAGGCCCACAGAAATTTGAAATTCGGTAATTGAACTACATATTCTGAAATTTATTTACGAGGGGAAAGTCAAAAATGCGCACGGGCGCGCGCTTTGAGAATGAACGGTATCTGGTGATCATGATGCATGGAACTGTTTCAAAATTAATTTANGCCATATATAATATTTTATTGCACGTTCATTTAATCAAACCAGATTGTAATCTGATAATAAATATATAAACGCGACTAGCAATTTTATTTCTCCGCAATGAAATAAATGTTATAGAATTTAAAACTCGCATTAGCTCTTTCATTCGTAATTATTTTATAGTAATCATGTAATTTTCAATTCTATTAGGCCAGGGGTGGCTAACCTTTATGGAGCCGCACGTAGTGGAGTGATAGATAAAACCAATGATTCTTTAATAACGTAAAGAGCCGCAAATACTTAGTCAAAGAGCCGCATGCGATGTAGAAACCACGACTTCTCTGTCAATAACAAATATTGAAATTGATGATTTTTTTTTATTTTCTCAATTTGTTTACTAATAATATTCATAGAGAAAATATATCAACATGAGTAATTTTAAGTGATTATTAATAATTATTTTCTCATGGATTAGACGAGGATTTCCCAAACGTTTCCTACAAAGGAATACTTCGTAAATCCTGAAATTGATTAAATTTAAAAAATGAAGAAAAACATACAGTTTTTCATAATTTGGGAAAACCTACAATAGACTATTCATATTTTGGGATAACACTTCTTACTTTAGCAAATAAAATTATGTTAACTTGAATATTGACAAAATTGAACAATGATTTGATAATCACTAGTTTAGTTTATAAATTGTAAAATCCTGCAAAAGACAATTCAGACTTGTAACTTTAGCAAATAATCAGTACTAAGATTATGTTAACTTAAATATTGACAAAATTGAACAATGATTTGATAATCACTAGTTTAGTCCATAGTTTGTCTTGAAAGTGTACATTGAAATATGAATGCGTGATTTTTCATTGTACAAATGGGGACGTATCATTGAAAGAGATTGAGAGGAGATGCGGGCAGCAGGATGGAAGAGGAGGAGCGCGTCGTGATATTGGAAGTGCATTTTTGGTTTTCGGTTTAAAGATATGTCCATGGTGGCAGGAGGCACATAACTCTTCCCGCACGATACGTGATGTAGATTTGGCGGGATGGCTGTCACAGTGCATGGAAGGGAGGGTTAGAGTACAGGCCCTTCACTGAAATGCCTGAAAACATGACCTGTTCTGCACCGCCGACAAGACCCTCTCCCGCCTGTATTTAATTTATGGCCACCACCTCCGCGTCAGCCAAGCCAGGAATTATGGCTGTTCCTATCGGCGCTGCCGTTGAATAATGATTTTTGTTTTATCGTCTTCTCCCACAGACACACACACACAGAAAAAAACACGACCACAAGAACAAAAGAACGTCCGCGCGGAAATTAACAAAACAAAAGAAGAGAAATAAATAGAAGAGAAATAACGAAGAACAAGAGTTGTGTTGGTTCCCCTCGAGCAGGAAACGGAAATGAATATTCATTCGAACAATTTGTATCCGCTGAGTAATTCTCGGAGATCTCCGTCGTCGTCCTAGACGTCGCAGTCGTCGCGAGGAAAAAAATTTACATATAAATAGGCAATTGGTATCGGACGTTACACTTGCCAAGATTGTTTCGGCTCGTACTATTAAGAGATTCCTAAGTAATTACATTTCATTTGAGCTTCGTGCAATAGAAAATTACTCTCTCTCCTCCAGGAACAAGTAGTACAAGAAGAGGAATACACTTTTAAAGTCGGAGCCATAATCATACACACAAGCGGCTATTATATCTCACGGCGTTTAAACTCTAATTGCGCATTTTTTTTTTAAATGCTCCTACGGCGATTTCATTCCAAAACCGTCGGCTATCACTTTAATTACGACTGCAGTTTAATATTTATCGCATCATTTTTAAAACTGTTTCACTCTGCAGGCTACTTTGCAGAACACTTTTGCAATAGCCATAATAATTTTCAATATGCATGCAATCTTCATACATCATCAAGACATGGTTTTGATAGCTTTTTCATAGGATCTCTATATAGAACAGCGGTCGGGGAACCGGGGTAAGTTACCCAAAATGGGGTAAAAATGATTTTTTTTTGGGTAAAAGGGAAATTTTCCTAATTTCTGACTACTCTGACTCCTTTTCAAATCTTGATGTACAAACTGAGGTATGTTAGTAATTTCACATTTAAAAGGATCTACAACCCAATTCA
>NW_017096343.1:0-8355 GCF_001412225.1 Nicrophorus vespilloides
CGGACATCCCGGCTGATCCTTGCCCCCATTGGGGTAGAAATCCACGTGACCCGCAGGTCTCGTGTATCCGTAATGCCCGACGTCCGTGTGCACGACGTCCACGAACTCTGCATCCTCCACGTGCAGACCGCATTCCGCTGGAGCTCCTTCGAACTTCGGCAGAGCCGGATCCAAAGCGGTTATCCTTCCCACCTTCTTTCCAGTCCTCTTCAGCACCATCTTCCCGGCGAAGGACGCAACGTGCGAACCCAAACTGTGCCCCACCAGGTGCACCAACCCCAAACTTACTCCACTGTCCACAATGAAATCCCCCAGATATTCTCCAATCGGTTTGCTGTTGGCAGCACTCACCGAGTACTTCTTCGTACCTGCCACCGACCAATCGACGAAAACCACCCGATGCGCACCCTTCTTGAAGTACGCACTCTTCAGCAGATCGTACCAAGGCGAAGTCTCGTTCGTCGTCCAACCGTGAATGAGAAACTTCACCGGAACGTCCGCTTCGAACTTCGGTAGGACGGAATGATCGCACGCCGACGAAGTGTACTCGCTCGTGAACACCCTGTAGCTGATATCGGATTTGGTGGTCTTCGCCAGTCGGAAATCCGTCGGCGAGAAGTAGTCGTCTTGCGGGAGGTTCACTGCAAAAAGAGATCCAGTAAACCAGTAAAGACCGTCAACGTTACGCAATTGTTTTCACCACAGAACCATCACCAATCCCCTCATCGATCAGAAACAAATGCCTCTCTACGAAAACAAACAAAAGAGTAAACAAACGAACCGCATTCCCCCATAAAAAAAACAATCATATAATCAACATACCTGTCACCTGGTTGATGGTCTCCATGGTCACCGCCCTGTCGAAGCCAAAGAAACAAAATTGAAAGACAAAACAGAAACGCACAAAATCCACCATTTTTATTCAAATGTTTTTCTACTAGTCTAGACGCTCCGCGCTCTACTAAACTTTATAATCTACATTTACATTATCATTCATTATCAATTCAAACAGTTGCGTCATTATACATTACATTTTTTTTTTCATTACTAATTAGATAATATTTATATATTTAATCAATTCCTAACCTGAAATTTCGATTTTTATTTTGAGCTACAAAGAGAAAAATTGTTTTTAGCGTATGTTTTCGAAATGGACAAATATTGCATATTTGTAGCACTATTGGTGTCTTTGATAATTAGTAATTTAAGATTGATTGTTCGTGGATCAAAAAAAAATAATGTAACGTCTTTATATTAAGCTAATATTTTCGTAATTAAACATGTCTTATATAAGAATTAATGTGGAAAATAATCTTGAATATTCAAGGTTTAAAATAAGCTGAAATGCATCTTTGTAACTCTATTAGTCTCTTCGTAAATTAATTACAAACTTTTGCTATCAATTGTTGAAATATTCACAAAATTTAACTTCTTAAATTTCATCGTATTGTTTCGTAATTAAACATTTTTATCAAAATTGTTGATATAAGCATTAATCTTGAATATGTATGATTTAAAATGAGTATAAATACGTATTTGTAACTCTGCTAATAACTTCGTAAATTAATTACAAACTTTTGTTATTAATTGTTGAGATATTCACAAAATTTAACTTCTCAAATTTCGTCGTATTTTTTCGAAATTAAATATTTTTAACTACATTTTAATATACACATTAATCTTGAATATTTATGATTTAAAATGAGTATAAATACGTATTTGTAACTCTGCTAATAACTTCGTAAATTAATTACAAACTTTTGTTATTAATTGTTGAAATATTCACATAATTTAACTTCTCAAATTTCGTCGTATTTTATCGAAATTAAATATTTTTGACTACATTTTTAATATACACATTAATCTTGAATATTTATGATTTAAAATGATGTATTTCTCTGATTAGCCTTGGAAAATGTATGAAAACAAAAAAAAAGAAACGAATAAAAACTTAATAGATCGGAACCATTAAAATGTTTACTAGGCAACCATAAAAAAAATTGAGAATCGTTATATAAAACAAATAAAAATAACGATTTTGTTTTTAATTGCAGTTGTTTTCTCGTTTGTTGGACAAACGAAGGAAGGCACGTGCTTAATCTGATTGTGTAACCATAGTGATAATAACAAGTGTTTGTCTGTAATGACTTTTGTTGTTTTTTTTTTTTGACATTTCATAGATATCGCTAATACTCGAAAATATTATAATTTTTTCTTATCGTATTTATAAGTGAAAACTATTGTCGACTAACAATGATGGACTTTTATGGTAATAAAACAATAAAACGAATGTAATCAGTGGATTAAACAATTTAATTGCAGTCTAATGCATTTAATGCTCAATTATGTTTGTAATATTGCAATCATTTTCGTAATTTATTATTGGAACTTTGTTGCTAGATTTTCCGTTGTTTTGAAGCAACACAGAGAAAAATTGTTTTCAGCGTATATTTTGGAAACTGGAAGTTTTTGAGAAACTTTGATTGTTGAAATATTCACAAAATTTAACTTCTCAAATTTCGTCGTATTTTTTCGAAATTAAATATTTTTAATTACATTTTTAATATACACATTAATCTTGAATATTTATACTTTAAAATGAGTATAAATACATATTTATAGCTCCACTAGTAACTTCGTAAATTAATTACAAAGTTGTTGCAATATTCACAAAATTTAACTTCTCAAATTACATCGTATTTTTTCGTAATTAAACAATTTTAACAAAATTGTTAATATACGCATTAATCTTGAATATGTATGCTTTAAAATGAGTATAAATACATATTTGTAGCTCTGCTAGTAACTTTACAAAGTTTCGTCATTCATTGTTGAAATATTCACAAAATTTAACTTCTCAAATTTCATCGTATTTTTTCAAAATTAAACATTTTTAACTAAATTTTTAATATACGCATTAATCTTGAATATTTATGATTTAAAATGAGTATAAATACATATTTGTAACTTTATTAGTAAATTAATTACAAACGTTGATGGTCTCCATGGTCACCGATTTGTCAAACAAAATTGAAAGACAAAACAGAAACGCACAAAATCCACCATTTTTATTCAAATGTTTTTTTGTACTAGTCTAGACGCCGCGCTCTACTAAACTTTATAATCTACATTTACATTATCATTCATTATCAATTCAAACAGTTGCGTCATTTTACATTACATTTTTGTTTTTCATAACTAATTAGATAATATTTATATATTTAATCAATTCCTAACCTGAAATTTCGATTTTTATTTTTAAAATTTCACATTTTTTTTAACTTTTAACATAATTTAACATTGCACAAGAATCGGTCTTCAATTGCGCGTCTTTTGATATAATTATTATTAAATAATCTTAATTAATAATCAAATATTACCTTCCATTTCATCACGCAATTAAATTTGTATGCATAAGAATCAAAGATAAAACTGTAACCTTTCCAACGAGCCTACTTTCAAATTTGTGACATTCCTCGTTCTCCTGGTATAAGCTGTCAAAGTTGACAATAACCTATAATTGTGACACATTTTGTTTGACACAATTTTGACAGGTACCAAATTTTAGGTTGACAATACCTAAAATTTGGTTTTATCGCACGTAGATTATACAATATACACACACGCAGTTTTCGATTACCTAAGTTCATTCAATGTTCGAAGGATGTTCCGGAATTTCGTCATCTACACATCGAAACACTACACTTATCATCATCCGGATACACGAAAGAAAAAAACAAACATTATCAATAATGCGATAAGACGTTGATAACCTCACCGATACCGTCTTTTGACAGATGTCAATCGCTTGACATTCGAATTTCGCAGACGACTCGATTATTAATAGTTACTAATTACCAATTATTGCGAAGATCCATCAAGAAGATTAGATTCGATACGAGTTTTTTTTCGTAATTACTGTAATTAAATGAAATTTGTTTACTTTCGATTGTTATTTATATATATATTGGAAGCGATTATTATTATTCAATTCGTATTATTCAATCAAACTTTAATAGCTTATTGTATGAGAACGGTAATACATACAAAGTTGGAAGTAGACTCATTGGAAAGATCAGAGTTTTTTCTTTAATTCGCATCTTGAATGATCCAGTTAGTGCGTGTGGTTATCGAGTAATGAAATATAACGTACAGACTTGCAAAAATTGTTTTTTATATCCAAAAAAAAATTAATATTACTTACACAATTTGTTATCAAATTATAACCCTATTAATATAAAATTAACAAAAAAAAAACTGATTATCACGTTCCAACTAACTGAAACGTTCAAACAATGAACGTTCAACTTCAACAGTGTATAACAAAACAACAGCGTATGCCACTAATTAACCAGTAGGCTTATTAAAAAGATTATAGTTTTGTGTTTAATTTGCATGTTCAACGATTAAATTACCTCACGTGGTTATCCAGTAATTGAATAAAAGGTGAAGACTCTACAAGGATTTTATTGATCAAATCATTTTTTTTACTTACCAAAAACTCGCTGAAACTTTGCAATTTAGAACAAATAAACCGTTTTGCTTCCTCGATGTGCACTACTTGACTAATTCTAATAGAAACAAAAAGATTGCGTAGTGAAAGTTTTGATTGAACGAAAGCAAGAAACTAGGAAATAAGTATAAAAAATATATCGCGTAATCAACAAACAAAAATCGTAAGCGAAGTGCAAAGTTCTCGCGCGTCTCTTTCACAAAACGTCACATGTAAATCTCATAAGTTTCGCCTGTTTTTTTAACTTCTTATAAACGTCCTCCTCCTTCCATAAAAACGTGACTCAGAAAAAGCACTAAAATTTAGTTCTATTCATAAAAAAAAACAAATGTACGCTCGTAAAGTGTACTCATTAACGTTACGCAATTATATAAAGTTTCAGCAATTAAAAAAAAACATTCAAATTTTGGTAAAAATTATTGATTTTACAATTTTTTTTTCATTGAAGATGAATTTTTATGTATTTCTCTGATTAGCCTTGGAAAATGTATGAAAACAAAAAAAAAGAAACGAATAAAAACTTAATAGATCGGAACCATTAAAATGTTTACTAGGCAACCATAAAAAAATTGAGAATCGTTATATAAAACAAATAAAAATAACGATTTTGTTTTTAATTGCAGTTGTTTTCTCGTTTGTTGGACAAACGAAGGAAGGCACGTGCTTAATCTGATTGTGTAACCATAGTGATAATAACAAGTGTTTGTCTGTAATGACTTTTGTTGTTTTTTTTTTTTGACATTTCATAGATATCGCTAATACTCGAAAATATTATAATTTTTTCTTATCGTATTTATAAGTGAAAACTATTGTCGACTAACAATGATGGACTTTTATGGTAATAAAACAATAAAACGAATGTAATCAGTGGATTAAACAATTTAATTGCAGTCTAATGCATTTAATGCTCAATTATGTTTGTAATATTGCAATCATTTTCGTAATTTATTATTGGAACTTTGTTGCTAGATTTTCCGTTTTGAAGCAACACAGAGAAAAATTGTTTTCAGCGTATATTTTGGAAACTGGAAGTTTTGGAGAAATATTTGAATGTGTATCTAAATCAAGAATTTTTAGAGAATAGAATGAGTGTATTTGCATATTTGTAGCACTTTTAGTGTCTTTTATAATTAGTAATTTAACATTGATTGTTCGTGGATCAAAAAAAATGTAACGTCTTTATTTTAAGCTAATATTTTCGTAATTAAACATGTCTTATATAAGTATTAATGTGGAAAATAATCTTGAATATTCAAGGTTTAAAATAAGCTGAAATGCATCTTTGTAACTCTATTAGTCTCTTCGTAAATTAATTACAAACTTTCGTCATTATTTGTTGAAATATCCACAAAAATGAACTTCTCAAATTTCATCGTATATTTTCGAAATTAAATATTTTTAACTACTTTTTTAATATACACATCAATCTTGAATATTTATACTTTAAAATGAATATAAATACATATTTGTAACTCTACTAGTAATTTCGTAAATTAATAATAAACTTGTTGAAATATTCACAAAATTTAACTTCTCAAATTTCATCGCATTTTTTCGTAATTAAACACTTTTAACAAAATTTTTAATATACACATTAATCTTGAATAATTATGCTTTAAAATGAGTATAAATACATATTTGTATCTCTACTAGTAACTTCATAAATTAATTACAAACTTACGTCATTAATTGTTGAAATATTCACAAAATTTAACTTCTCAAATTTTATCGTATATTTTCATAATTAAACATGTTTAACAAAATTGTTAGTATACATATTAATCTTGAATATTTATGCTTTAAAATGAGTATAAATACATATTAGTAACGTCGTAAATTAATTACAAACTTTTGTCATTAATTGTTGAAATATTCACAAAATTGAACTTCTCAAATTTTATCGTGTTTTTTCGTAATTAAACATTTTTAACTAAATTGTTAATGTACACATTAATCTTAAATATTTGGGCTTTAAAATGAGTATAAATACATATTTGTAACTCTACTAGTGACTTTTGTCAATAATTATGGAAATATTCACAAAATTTAACTCAAAATTCATCGTATTTTTTCGTAATTAAACATTTTTAACTAAGTTGTTAATATACACATTAATCTTGAATATTTGTACTTTAAAATGAGTATAAATACATATTTGTAACTCTACTAGTAACTTCGTAAATTATTTACAAACTTGTTGAAATATTCACAAAATTTAACTTCTCAAATATCATCGTATTTTTTTGTAATTAAACATTTTTAATTAAATAGTTAATATACACATTAATCTTGAATATTATGCTTTAAAATGAGTATAAATACAAATTTGTAACTCTACTAATAACTTCGTAAATTAATTACAAACTTTTGTCAATAACTGTTGAAATATTTAGAAAATTTAACTTCTCAAATGTTATCGAATTTTTTCGTAGTTAAACATTTTTAACAATATCAGTTATAAACAAATTAATCTTAAATATTTGGGCTTTAAAATGAGTATAAACACATATTTCCAACTTTGTTAATAACTTCGTAAAATAATAACAAACTTGATTTAATCATGGATGAAAATATCTAACTTTTTAATATTTATAAAAAAATTATCGAAATTATCAATTTTAAACGAAAATAATTACATACTAATTAATCTTAAATATTTTAAGTTTAAAATAGGCATAAATGTATATTCATAACTTTATTAGTATCTTCGTAAATTAATAACAAACCGAACATTCGTTTTTACCGAATTTCTTCGTAATTAAACATTTCTAACAAAATTATTTATACGCATATTAATCTTGAATATTCTAGCTTTAAAATGAGTGTAAATACATATTTGTAACTTTATTGTAGACTTCGTAAAATAGTAACAAACTTTTGTCTTTTTTTTAAATAATTGATACCAAAATTCACCTCTATCTTTTTAGCTTATAATTGCACAATCAACAATTTTTAAACAAATTATTTGAATGCAAATTAATCTTGAATATTTAAGGTTTAAAATGATTATAAATACGTATTTCTAATTCTACTAGTAACTTCGTAAATTAATAACAAACTGAACACTTCGTTTTTACCGTATTTCTTCGTAATTAAACATTTCTAACAAAATTATTTATACGCATATTAATCTTGAATATTCAGGCTTTAAAATGAGTGTAAATACATAATTGTAACTTTATTGTAGACTTCGTAAAATAGTAACAAACTTTTGTCTTTTTTTTAAATAATTAATACAAAAATTAACCTCTTTCTTTTTAAGTTATATTTGCACAATCAACAATTTTTAAACAAATTATTTAAATGCAAATTAATATTGAATATTTAAGGTTTAAAATGAGTATAAATACGTATTTGTAATTCTACTAGTAACTTCGTAAATTAATAACAAACTGAACACTTCGTTTTTACCGTATTTCTTCGTAATTAAACATTTCTAACAAAATTATTTATACGCATATAAATCTTGAATATTCAAGCTTTAAAATGAGTGGAAATACATAATTGTAACTTTATTGTAGACTTTGTAAAATAGTAACAAACTTTTGTCTTTTTTTTAAATAATAGATACAAAAATTCACCTCTTTCTTTTTAGCTTATAATTGCACAACCAACAATTTTTAAACAAATTATTTGAATGCAAATTAATCTTGAATATTTAAGGTTTAAAATGAGTATAAATACGTATTTGTAATTCTACTAGTAACTTCGTAAATTAATAACAAACTGAAGACTTCGTTTTTACCGTATTTTTTTAGTAATTAAACATTTCTAACAAAATTATTTATACGTATATTAATCTTGAATATTCTAGCTTTAAAATAAGTGTAAATTCATATTTG
>NW_017096344.1:0-33112 GCF_001412225.1 Nicrophorus vespilloides
TCAATTGAATCTATTATACTTTTCGAGAAAATCACTGAAAACACTACTTGTTCGAACATTAATTTTCCTTGTTTTATTAATAAAATGTGAAAACACTGCTTTTTCAAGCATTTTCTCAACTTTGGAAGCGAATTACAGCCAAACGGATAAATCCACAGAAATATATGAATACTCGTTACATTCCCCAAACATATGCATCTTTTGGATTCATTCTATGTGTTATAGTTTTCGAGAAAATCAGTAAATCGTGAAAAACAGCTTCTCATTAAGTTTTCAATAAAAAAAAAACAAAATACCTTGTCGTCAATCATCTGTGATTAATCAATGGCAAAGTAAGTTTCCTTACTGTTTTACGTAAGCCGATACCACCTCAACCTTTCGAACGCGCTCATTTATTTATTTGTGTTACAATGTATTATAGTGTCAATTCCGATTGCGATTTGATAAATCGTCTCTTCAGGCCAACTTTAAGATTCGCTCAATTTATTTTTACGTCGAATTACGGTAAAAGGTTAAGGTAAGAGAGAAAAGGTATCATCGTTGGAAATAGAATGAAATGATGATGATGATGGCAGACGCGAAGAGTTGCGCGACCTTGACTTTTCGCGCGAAATTTCGCGTGTGCTCTCGCTCCGCGTTTTCTATTTATACTTTTTGCTATTTCGCACCTTCGCATCTATATATACACGTAATATTGATTTAATAATGCAGCACGCGAAATTGCACAGTTAAAGTTCATGACCTACATCATACAACTTCGCGCATGGACTGCATTAATTTCATTATGTAAATATCTGAAATGAAATTGGTTCATGAAATTGTGGTATTGAATTGATTGATTGATGGTGGTGGTGTTCCACTAGGTAACGTTTTGAGTCCGAAGCAAAACGTTCGATCCGTACAATAATCAATATTGATTGCACTACCAAATGAGACAAGGCACCTCACGTTACGTTACGCAACGTTACGTCCGTTTCTGTTTATTTTCATTCGCCGGAAGATGATTTATGCGGCCGTATCATGTTTAACGTAACGCACGATTCATAAGTGCTCACGTTTAATTTATTATTACAGCAGTTTCGTTCGTGGCTGCAACAGCATCAACAGCAGCAGTTGATGATGTTGGATGGAGTGTTTACTAATCGTTTGGCAGGCTCAATCAATATTTGTATTTATCCGCTGTCGCAACCCGACGAAATCACGCACTTACATACACTCGCATTTATATGCATTCCGTATTGTGAAAGATGGAGTCAATGGGAGAGCAGTTTGTATCAGTAACCATAGCGACGCCGAACACCATCAATAACCGCAGCAACCGTAGCCTAGCAACAACAACAACAAAAGAAGAAGAAAAAAACGTATAAATTGCATTCAGTAAATTAAATATTTAAGTTATGGACGGACGGAGGTCGAGGGAGATCTCGGAGATAAAAATGAAAAATTTAAATGAATTGTCAGCGGCTCGTTGATAGATCGTGCGCGCTTCCTTAACTAATTTTCATCCCCTTTAGGGGGAAGAGAAAAAAAAAAGGCAGGTGGCTAATTGAAAAATTAAAAATTTAAAAAAAATGAAAGAAAGAGAGAGATGGGAATAAGAAGGACCCTTGGCGCCTTTTTTTTTGTTGTTTCTTTTCCTTTCGTCGTGGACAACGGATTTCTTTTATGGAAATGCGATGAAATAAATGTGTGTGTGTGTGATGGAGAGAGGTGTGATGCGGGTGGGCGACGAAGACAATACAAATTATTACCATCCAATATAGATTTCGTTATATTTTGGAATAACCCCCTATTGTATGGATAATACACGTACAACATCGTCCAGCCCACGTCGATCTCTCTCTTTCTCTCGCTTTCTGTATCCTCTCCCATGCAATCATCGTAGTCGTCGTGGTTTGTTTACACTTTGTGTGTTTTTTTTTCTTTCTACTTCTTCAATTTTTTTTAATTTATTTATTTTGTATAATGATGATATTTATTAACGCGCCCGAAAGAGTTTTATACAAAAAAAACCCATCCTTGTTCAACACATTCACAACGAGATGAGAGCGAGGAAGAGAGTCGCACTGGCTGCTGCTGTTGCTTGCTTGCATCGTCGTCTCAATAAAAGGAAATTATGTATAAAATCGTTGAAGTGAAGTATCAAATTACTTGAACGGTAAACCGTGCTTCTTTATTGTTGATATTATTTCTCTTATTTCTCTTATTTTCTCCTTTTTTTATTTTATATTTTTTTGGTTACTTGAAACTCAAGAGGCGAAGAAGAATTCCCCAAATCATTTTTCAATCTGACCTTAAGCGCCGCTCACGAAATATGCGGCTACCTAATGACTCCCTCACTTTTTAACTCGAGACTCGATGCTAGTAGATTGCCTCATCCTCAATTCTTCATCTGACGAAATCACTTTCATGAATTGTAAATTCCTTCTGTTTGAGCATGAAATGTACACGATATCTTTGATATTTTTACTGTAACACTTCTTTGTTTTTTTTGTTTCATTGTAAAGACCACTTGATCAGTATTTCAGACACACATTTGTGATTATCTGTAATACAATTGGAATTCGAAAAATTGAAAAGAATCAAAACGTTTTCTGCTCAATCATCATCTACATTCAAAACTACATTTTTTTTTTGTTCCAAAGGATTCTTGTGAATATTTTGAAATGTTCAAAAAAGCAAAACTCGAGTCAGTCATTTCTTTACCTCTTTTTTGCTTCGATTGATTGTTTTCTTGGCATTTTCAGCGGTTAAATAATCAAGTATGTAAGAATGTCACTTTTGCGACAGCAGAGTAAAACAAAAGATCAACGAATTTGGCCATCGCATACTTTGATTCATAAAAAAAAACTGATTAATTAACTATTCCAATTAACTATTTCCAATGATCTCAACTAGTTGCATACTTTAATTGTACTAGATTTTATTGCACCCCTATAATACTTTACTTGATTGGTAATTCCCGTGGAATTTTGGTTTGAATATAATGTTGAGAAGTGGAGCAACATCAGTTAGTTTCGTGTTATCATACGATCAACACAGTAAATTCTTTCTTAGCGTTTCAAAAGTGATTTTTCTACATCTTCATTGTAAAATCGTGGATTCTCGGGATGATAATCAAGAGGATTGTTGTTAATATTTGGATCCACTCACCGGGGAAGGTTTCTATTTGGAGACAACAATACTTCCGAACGAATACCAATGTCTGGAGCAGAAACCAAAGATCCAGACGCCACTTACTTCTATCACTAAGACGTAAAGTTGAAAGGATGAGAAGAGTTTTCTTTGGGGAAGAGTATACAAGCAACACAGAAGGACCGATCTCTTCCGACTGATGGCGAGCTAATTCCAAGATCTCGCAAGAGGAAACTTACATGCTCAGATGTAGCAGATAAGTTGAGGAAAAAGGACGCAAACAATTTAAGATTTAAAAAGTTCAAAGCATATTTAATGACCTAATATAAGTGTATTACTTCTTACCTTAACAATACATTATTATTGAATCTAAATAATGTCCATAACTTAATAGAATTTCTGATTGTTGTTAAGTTTCTTTTTTTCTTTTTTATTTTCATAATTTTCCTAAAATACAAATCTAATACATTATTTTTTCTTTATTTTACAGATTAACTCGAAAACTATGCTCGAAAATTATGTAAGTCTTACTTAATTATTGATTTTTTTTTGTTATAATTATTACTTGAAAACTGATTGAGATATAAAAATATTTGTTTATATGGGAATTTGCCGATTAAGAGATTTTTCATATTTGTGCAGTTTTATCGTCTACGTTATTTCTGTGCGAAAAAGCGGGGGCATTAATCAGCTGCATGCATTTTTCATAGTGCATCGAGTGTGTTGTGTTGTTGTTGTTTTTGTTGTTGTGTGTTTTGTTTCGTGCCCGGCGCATCCACCGTCGCCCGGAGCCGCGGAAAACGGATGGATTCTCGAAATGGGGGCAGACATAAAGCACTTAGACTTCGTCCTCCGGCGACTCAATTATACAAGACAAACGTTCATTCGAAAGGGGCTAAAGCATTAAACTTTTGCAACTATATGCCGTTGAATTACTGCTGCTACAGAAAACGCTTTTCCGCGCGATCTGCACTTTTCTTCGTAATTTTTTCGCAAATCGATTATATCGACGCGATATTTCATTGTTGTTGTTCTTGTTGTGAGGGGTTACAATAATAATAATAATAAATGAACGTCGGTCGGGCGGTGACCCCCCGCGGCGGCGGTGCTCAAAGGACTTTTAACATTACTTTTATTATTTAGCCTTTTTTTTTTTGGTCTTCGTTTTTGTGCGGCGCGAAACATCAACAGACACAAATCAAAATCCGGTCCCGATGCAAATTACGAGCCTTCCCCTGTGGGAAAAAGCAGCACGCGAAACTAAATTGGATCCGTTTTTGTTTTCTTTCGCGATGCCTCTGCCTCTGCCGCCGCCGCCTTGCTAAACGATTTATTTTCACGCTCACGCTCATTAATTTATCATCGCTAATGCATATCCACTGCATTCGTGCTTTATTAAATGGGAGAATTCGCCGAAATTTGCTAATAATAAATTGCATCTGCGTCGATTTTCATATTATTTTTTTTGGGTTTTTATGGGTTTTCTGAAATACAACCGAAAACTACTACATTGTATTCATTCCAGTTGACGAAGTGTTCATAAATTTCGTTTCTATTTCATCATGACGGCAAAGCAAATCTTGATATGTTTAATTATAATTAAAAATAGTAATTATTTGTTACATTCGTAATGGATTTTTGGTTGGACGTACTGGAAATCTGCGAAAAATTATATGTAAACTTCAATTGTTTTCAGGACTCACTACGTTCGCCCATCAATGATTGAGATTTTCATTGAAAACTAAATTTATTTCATTTCCCTTAATTGTTTAAAAATTACAAATTATAATTGATTAGAAACTAATTAAATTTAACGAAAACAAAGAAGTTTTGTTTTATAATAAGAATGTAAAGTAACATTGTTTATGATGGGCGAACGAAGTGAGTCCTGAAAACATTTGAATTTTCATTTTGACTTCCATTGTTTTCAGGACTCACTTCGTTCGCCCATCAATGATCAAAGTTTAAATTAAAAAGTAAATTCACTTTATTTGTTTTTAAAGTTAAAAATTACAATTTATAATGAAATTGATTGGAAACTAATTAAATTTAACTGAAGCAAATAACTTCTGTCGTAGAATATAATGTTTATGATAGGCGAACGTAGTGAGACCTGAAAACAGTTGAATCATCATATATAAACTTCAATTGTTTTTAGGACGTACTACGTTCGCCCATCAATGATTGAGATTTTCATTGAAAAACTAAATTTATTTTATTTCCTTTAAATGTTTAAAAAATACAATTTGTAATTGATTAGAAACTAATTAAATTTAACGAAAACAAATAAGTTTTGTTTTATAATAAGAATGTAAAGTAACATTGTTTATGATGGGCGAACGAAGTGAGTCCTGAAAACATTTGAATTATCATTTTGACTTCCATTGTTTTCAGGACTCACATCGTTCGCCCATCAATGATCAAAGTTTAAATTAAAAAGTAAAATCACTTTATTCCTTTTTAATGTTAAAAATTACAAATAATAATTGATTGGAAACTAATTAAATTTGACTAAAGCAAATAACTTCTGTCATAATGTAGTGAGACCTGAAAACAGTTGAATCACTATATGTAAACTTCAATTGTTTTCAGGACTCACTACGTTCGCCCATCAATGATTGAGATTTTCAATTAAAAAACTAAATTTATTTCATTTCCTTTAAATGATAAAAATTACAATTTACAATTGATTACAAACTAATTAAATTTAACGAAAACAAATGTCTTATAATAAGAATGTAAAGCAACAACGTTTATGATGGGCGAACGAAGTGAGCCCTGAAAACAATTGAATCATCATATGTAAACTTCAACTGTTTTCAGGACTCACTTCGTTCGCCCATCAATTATTGAGATTTTAATTGAAAAACTAAATTTATTTTCTTTTCTTTTTATACAAAAAATTGGAAATTATAACTAATTGTGAACTACTTAAATTGAACACAAACAAACTAATTAAATCAAGCTTTATTAAATTGGAAAATTCGCCGAAATGTGCTAGTAATAAATTACGTTTTTTTCTTCTCTCTTCTGCATATTAATTTTTGGGTTTTTTATGGGTTTTCTGGAATCCGACCGAAAACTACTACATTGTATCCATCCTCAGTTGACGAAGGAAGTGTTCATAAATTTCGTTTTTATTTCCTCAAGACCACACAATTTTAATTATGAAATACATAAAAAAATGTTGTATATTCATAATTTTTAAATTGATTATTAAAGCTTTATTAAAGATAGTTTTCGGAACTTTGAAGTGTGTTAAGTGTTTTGTTGTTGTTTTGTATTGAGTGAGGAGAAATTGTGTGTGAGTTGAGTTGAGTTTCGTAGGCACGAAGGCATCTGCATGGCAAAAGGATGGAATATGCGTGTGTGCATTTGATTTAACACGAAGCGGTAATTAATTGAAGCGATTTTATGGCCGGTGCTAATAAAGTGTGCTAAAATTCTCGGAACGATTTTTACCTGCAGACGAAAGAGCGTATATAGGTGTGCACACGTCGTGCTAAGATGATGATGATGATGAGAAACGCACGGAGATGATGATGAAGAAGGAAGGAGAGACAGAGAGAGAGAGAGAAGAGGAGAGAACGTCGTGATGTACGGTGTTTGGGGGGCTATGAAATTGAGCCTTTTGTTCCGAACAATTTATGCATGTGTACACATAAACATTACATTATATATTATGTTATGTTATTACTCTCGCTGGAAGAGAAGAGCTCTTTGCAATTGGTAAATAAAAAGAGGATGAAAATGTGCTCGAGGAAAATCGGGGCTATGGGAAAATCTCGAATGGGAAAAAGGTCAGAGTTGTCGGGGCTCTTGATATAATTCACGGAGAAGCAAAAGCGTTGTCCGCATATGGCGCGAAGAAGGATGATAAATCTTGCGGTCATCTTCTCTTCTTCGGTGTTTTATCGGCGATTAGGAGAGGAGAGGACTTAATGTCTTCTTGCTGTGGGTGCGCGAATGGTCAAGGTCGATCCTCTTAGCGACTCGCGTCTCGTCTCTTTAACTCTACTCTACTCTTCGATGGAGATGAGATGAGAAGATGAGAAGAGAAGAGTCCAAATATTTGACTTCTTCGGGCGGTGTCGTAATGACCTGCAGCAAGCAGCGTATATATCGATAATTAGTGGAAAGTCGTTAAAATTAAAATCTTCGGATTTCTTCGAGATATGAGTTGCAGACGCCGCCGCCGTCGCCGTCTTTTCGAGGCCGAGCCAACATCCTACACAATACTCTCTGCTCACTTATTAATGCATCAGATAAACTGCAATTAGTTATTATACACACATACACACACTTACACTATGTAGAATAAGGTGGAAAGAGGTGGAGAGAAAGAAGCAGACGATGCAAGAAAGTCTAACTGTTATAACTTACTTAAACACCTTTTTTGAAAAACAGAACATACGTTTTCCTCGGAAATCCAAATGATAAATTAAACCCGGAATTTACTTATCTTCCCGTTACCATCAGCAGCATCATCAAACATACTGTTGTGTGTCTCTATAATAGACTTCTTACGTTTCCTAATAGACTCTTCTTTTATACTCACTATCAACTGAATACCTAAGCAATTCTTAATTTGTTTAATTATGATTAAATTTAGTAATTGTTTGTTGAATTTTTTGAATGGATTTTTTTGAAAAGTCTCGAAGAATCATTTATAAACTTCAACTGTTTTCAGGACTCACTTCGTTCGCCCATCAATGATTGAGTTTTTAAAGAAAAGTAAATTAATTTTAATTTATTTCCTTTTAATATCCACGATATAAAAACTATTTATTTAGTGAAATAATTAAATTTAACTGAAACAAGTAAGTTTTGTCTTATAATAATATTGTTTATGATGGGCGAACGTAGTGAGTTCTGAAAACAATTGAATTGTCATTTTGACTTCAGCTGTTTTCAGGACTCACTTCGTTCGTCCATTAATGATTGAGATTTTAATAAAAAATAAATTTATTTTTATTTTTATTTAATAATAACATTACAAATTATAATTAATTGTGAAGTTATTAAAATGAACAAAAAAAAAACAATTAAGTCGTATAGTAATAATAGTAAGTAGCAGTGGTTATGATGGGCGAACGAAGTGAGTCCTGAAAACAATTGAATTGTTATTCGTACTTCAACTTATTTTCAGGACTTTCTTTGTGAAAACATAAATAAAAGTGATTATTAAGGACTGGCCTACTTATTAAATGTTTATGATGGGCGAACGTAGTGAGTCCTGAAAACAGTTGAAGTATGCATTTTGTTATAATGTATAGATATATTGTGAATGTTTATTATGTGTATATGCAAGAGTGTTGCACTTAATTTTCGCGTGCGAAATCGGAAGAGAGTGAGTGTGAGAGAGGAAACGTGAGTGTTCGTGGGAATGATGATGATGATGAATAATAATAAATGTTAATGATAAAATGAAACTAATGGAAGCGTAACATATAAAATACGCGATGCATAATTATGTTTATTAGTATGCAAAACGGGGCGGACGATAAATAACAATAAAAATTTCGAAATGCGGATCAATTATCGCGGATAATCACTACCTGCATGCAAATTGTCCGCCTTAATTAAATTAAAGCGCGTTTGTGCGTTTTGATTTATTGTTCGACTGTTTGTGTTCGTATGTGTGTACATTCCGCGCGTTTCTTTGGATTGGCTTGAAAGAGACGGATGTAAGAGAGGAACGTTTCTTCTTCATCATCTTCTTGTTGTTCTTATGCAAGAGATAGAAAGAGTGTGAGAGACTGAGTGAGTGTGTGAGAGATGTAGTAGAAGTGAGAGATTCTCTGGGAGGCGAATCCGACAAATTCATTTATTCTCGTTGTTGCTGCTGTTACTGCTGCTGCTGATTCTGCTGCAGCGACGAGTAAATACCGTGCGAAATTTGCATACCTTTTGCGTTTGCAATTCGCGTGTACCGCTCGAGCGGGATATTCGACTTTGCTCATTTGATTTACACTTGCCGCTAATTACGCTCGTAGCTCGCACACATTGCAGAGCAGGGGGAGGTGGAGAAGAGGGTGTTTCATGTCTGTTAGGTAAACGTTATTATACTGATAAATGTATGTGGAAAAACGAAAAGAGGAGAGAAGAAAATTACTTAACAAATCTGATAAGTACGATTAGTAATTGATTTATACAGAAAAAATCATTTAATTTATGATTCTAAGTCAAAATTTAATAATTTAAATAAGTGAGTCCTGAAAACAATTGAAGTGTAAACGTATGATTTCTTACAGCTTCTCAGGACTCACTACGTTCGCCCATCATAGAAACCATTAATTTTCAATTACTTCATTCATAATTAATTTCGTTTAAATATTTTATTTACGAAGTGAGTCCTGAAAAGCTGTAAATAATCATATGTTTTCACTTCAATTGTTTTCAGGACTCACTTCGTTCGCCCATCATAAACAATAAATAAGTAACAGTTGGCCAGTCCTCAAAAATCACTTTTGTTGATGTTTTCACAAAGTGAGTCGTGAAAAAAGTTGAAGTAGTAATAACAATTCAATTGTTTTCAAGACTCAATGCGTTCGCCCATCATAGAAATCGTTAATTTTCAACTACTTCATTCATCATTAATTTCGTTTACATATTTATAAGCAATTTGAAGTAATTTTGTTTTATATGTAACAATCATTTTGTTGATGGGCGAACGAAGTGAGTCCTGAAAAGCTGTAAGAAATCATATGTTTACACTTCTATTGCTTTCAGGACTCACTGCGTTCGCCCATCATAAATATTGTTAAGAAATATTAATACTATTACTTATTAGTTTTGATTAAATGTAATTGGTTTACAATAAATTATAATTTTGTAATTTTTTACATTAAAAGGAAATAAGATAAATTTTTTTTATAATTAAAATTTCAATCATTGATGGGCGAACGAAGTGAGTCCTGAAAACAGTTGAAGCCAAAATGATAATTCAACTGTTTTCAGGACCCACTTCGTTCACACATCATAAACATTGTTACTTTACATTGTTGTTACATGACAGAACTTATTGGTTTTGGTTAAATTACAGTAAAAGAAAGTAAAAAGATAAAAATTTATTTCTCGATAAAAATTGTAAATTATTGATGGGCGAACGAAGTGAGTCCTGAAAGCAATTGAAGTTTTTCAGGATAATTATAAGAATATTAATTATTGCACCTTTATTAATTTTGTAACTTTATATTAACATTTTGTAATTAAAGGTTGAATGCAATTGTGGACATTGTTGTTGCAGGGATGAAACAACAAACAACAATGAAGAAGGAGACGAAGGGAGTTGCTAATTTCCTGTCGGTGGTTTCGGTTCCCTTCCGGTGTTCCACATTTTCGGCGTTATCAGGATCGGAGGCGGCGGTGGCGATCGTCGCAAGAAGAGAAAGAGCGGCGGTGGTTGTAGTTGCGGTGTTGGTGGTGGTGGTGGTTGTGGTGGGGGCGGATACTAGGGGATCGAAGGCATCGCGACGGCGACGCCGGCATCGGGTCAGTCAGCGTCGCGACGCCTATCGACCCAGGCCGCCACCACCACCACAGCCGCCGCCGCTGCCGCCGCTGCCGCCGCCTCCACCACGACGACACTGCAGCCGCCTCCGTCGCCGCCGCTCGTCGGAAAGAACCACGCGCGCGTCCCCAGCAACGCGGACCCAATGCGGCCCCCGTAGTCACAGACCCACATGTCCGAAATAGTCAAGTAAGTCCAACTTTCTTTTGAACATATCTTCTAATCATATTACCAAAATTAAGTTGCATAATTTTTGAATTTCGTAAACTAATAACTTAATTCTTAAAATTCTATTAAAATTAAGCTAAATTTCATTAAATACTCAAATAAATCAAATGATAAACAATACTTTTATCAAAGATTTACACTTAACATACATTTGATTAACACTTGCCAAAAGTTTACAAGAACTTAAGAGTATATTGTTACCATATAACGATGTTTTTGTTGCGATTTTCTTGTTTGTCGCCGAAGACACAATATTTTTTAGCTATAAAAAACATTATTATTTATTTACCCAACCTTTTATGACTCCTCACTTAATTATTATATACACAATTATGCAGAAAAATAACTAAAGTAAAAAATTATTGCATACAATTATTTCGATCAATCCTACAGCGTCTTTAAGTTTCTTATTAAAGTTAGTATTGCTTGACAAAAGTTAGTGTAATAATGAAAAGATTTAGTATGAACGAATGAAATATGTAGAGAAGGTGTCTGGATTGTTGGTGGTAACCGGTGGAATCTTGCGATTTCTTCGGCTGTTAACCAAATGTTCAAACTTTGGGACCGTATTTCCCGTATTTGCCTTTTCGTCTATTTGTTAACCATTACGCGAGCCGTTTGCAAGACTCGTTCTGCGCTCTGTTTGCCATTAAAATGTCCAGTTATCGCACGTACTCGCTGACTCGAAAAACTTCGAAACTGAATGCAAGATCCTTCCTCCTGCTGCACACATTTCGGAAAAGAGCAGAAGAGGACTTGATCAAATACAGTTGATAGTTTAAAGAGAAACAGAGAGAATGAGTGAGAATGGGGGCGTAAAGAATTCAGCATAAAATTAAACTCGAACTATTAACGTATTTAACTATTCAGTTGTTGCTGGCTTTTGCAAATACGGCCGTCGTGCATTTTCATGTATAAATTACGCGCGAGCGAGTAGTCGTCGTCAATCCGATGTAAATTAGTTGAAATAATGGTCATTTCGTAGTACTCCAAATGCATTATTCAATTCGATACAGAATTTATGCATTAAAATTATATTATATCTACATTACAAACAAAATTGATTCACTACTTCAGTGTAGTAGTGAGTCCTGAAAACAGTTGAATCACAAATGATAATTCAATTGTTTTTAGGTATCTCTAAATTTGCGCATCATAAAAATCGTTATTTAATATTAACTTTTACATTTGATTAATCTAATTGTACAATAAATTACACACTAAGTAATTGTAAAGTAATTGAATTAAGTAACAATGTTAATGATGGGCGAACGTAGTGAGTCCTGAAAACAATTGAATTATCCTTAGTACTTCAACTGTTTTCAGGACTCACTTCGTTCGCCCATCATAAAAACCGTTTAATTAATCTTAATTTTCAACTGTTGATTAATCTAATTCTACACTTAATTACGCACTAAGTAATTGTAAACTAATTGAATTTAATTAAAACAAATAAGTTAAGTCGTATAGTAATAAAGTAAAATAACAATGTTAATGATTGACGAACGTAGTGAGTCCTGAAAACAATTGAATTAATATTCATTAAGAAAATGAATTTACATTACATTCAAATTGAAATTATCTAATAGTCTAATTCTACAGTAAATTAAGGAGTTGAAAATGATTGCTTGTACTTAATATTCATATACTATCTAGCATAGGATAGAAGAAGTAGAAAAAAACAACTTGTTTCGTTGAAATTAACGTTGACGAACAATTTGACGATGTAAATAAATTTTTAGACGTTAAATTATTCACGTAATAAAAGGAGAGATATTTTTCAGTAGCCGAATTAATGAATTCACCATTTTACGAGTGTGTTAAACAACTATTAGTGTCTTTATAAAGATACATTTGTAAATGTGGTAAAGAAATATCCGTTTTATATGCAGAATGAATTATTCAATTTTTATGAAAATCATTTCCTAAGTGAGTCCTGAAAACAGGTGAATCGCAAATTTAATTCAACTGTTTTCAGAGCTCATCATCAACATCGTTGATTAATCTAATTCTACACTAAATTACGCACTAAGTACTTGTAAACTAATTAAATTTTAACTAAAAGACATTAGTTTAGTCGTAAAGCAATGTCTATGATGGGCGAACGAAGTGAGTCCTGAAAACAATTGAATTATAATTTGTACTTCAATTGTTTTCAGGACTCACTACGTTGGCCCATCATAAAAATCATTTAATTAATCTAAATTTTTAACTATTGATTGATCTACTTACAAATTCAATTTCACACTATATAATTGTACACTAATTAAATTTAACTAAAACAAATAAGTTTAGTCGTATAGTAATATAGTGAAATAACATTGTTAATGATGGGCGAACGTAGTGAGTCCTGAAAACAATTTAATTGTTATTTATATTTCAACTGTTTTCAGGACTCACTTTGTGAAAACATCAACAAAAGTGATTATTGAAAATTGGCCAACTATTGCTTATTTATTGTATATGATGGGCGAACGAAGTGAGTCCTGAAAACAATTGAATTATCCTTAGTACTTCAACTGTTTTCAGGACTCACTTCGTTCGCCCATCATAAAAATTGTTTTATTAATCTTAATTATCAACTGTTCATTAATCTACTTTTACATTCAATTACGCACTATATAATTGTAAACTAATTAAATTTAACTATAACAAATAAGTTACCATCTGTTATTGTAATTATTAATAATTAAGTTAAATAATGTGTTAAGTTATTAGGATTTTGTATGTTTAAATTCTATCCTTGATGGGCTAACGAAGTGAGTCCTGAAATCAGTTGGAGTATATAGAATTTTGTATAATTATTGCTTGAAATTGCTTGAAGTAATGATTGATATTATTATCAATGAGATTTCGTTACGTAAACTCGTTACGTCGAACAGGATATTTCCATTGTTGTCGTCGTCTCGTTTTTACAGTACTCGATGATGTAATATATTTGGACTTTTTCGCCAATAACGACTTGCGTGTGTGTGTGTGTGTGTGTCGTTTACGATTCTACTAAAACCGAAGGAGAAGAAGCAAAGATGGAAAATGTGCGGTTTCTTTTAAATCGCGTCGTGTTTCGTTTGTGGTAGTTAGTAGTGGTTGTTGTATGTTTTTCTCTTGTTTATTTTTGTTTGTTGTTTCGATCGTCCGTTGTTTGTATCCTTGCTACAGCTAGCTGCGAGTACAAATCCTCGCCGGTCTCGCATTCTTCGTCCGTTCATCGCGCAATGGAATTAATGTAAATACCTATTACGTAAGCGCCCGGGCATTTTCAATATGCCATAAAAAATATTTTATATTTCTGTTAAACGAAAGCAATTATTCTTAAATAGTTGTCGGGGCCGTTAAAGTGCGCACTGCTGCTGCTGCTGCATGCAAATGCTGTTTTCTTATATATATATTTCTTTTTTTCGTGGTTTTATTTCTTTTGCGGTGAAATCGGTTTTTGCATCACGGAAGAGCACATCTTTACGTAACGTTGCTTCCATTGTCCCTCCTTTCATCATTACCATCATCATCTCTCATTGCCTCCACTTTTGCAACTTTATCCTTCCGTCTCTTCTATTCCTGTTGCGCAAACCCAAAAGCAATGATGATGGACAAACGACATGTGTGTGCATGTTTATTAAAAGTTTGATGACGAGACATATAGAGAGAGAAGAAGCGTAATTCGATGTGAAATTTACGTCCGAATTATGCAAATCGCGTCCGTTTAATACGGTAATACTTTTCTCTCTCTCTCTCTCTCTCTTCTTCTCCGATCGCATCTGGGGAAAAAAAGTAAAAGCCACCAGGAGAGGAGGAGAAGGAGGAAAAAGCGAGACGAACGTATGGTGTGAAATGTGCGTGGAAAAAAGAGAGAACGCGAACATCGTGTATAAATCAATCGAGATGTGCATCAAGAGACTAAACGACATAATTATTTGAGAATTCCGAGCTACACCTAATTAACCACGACGACTCGAGTCGTCTCACAACTTTACTTTTTCATTTTGCATCTTAACAAAATTAATTACGACTTTTAAGGAACGAAAAACTTGAATAATTACATTTGAAAATGCAATTAATTCATACACTTTTTGTTCATGCATAAAAACGTGTCTGTAAAATGATTGAATATAACTTAATTTGTAAAAATTCAACGTAAATTATTTGAGAATTTCGTAATATTCGCTGCATTAATTGCATAATTTGTTTCTTTTCTTTCATCATTCGACTTAAGTCGACTCACGACAATCCGTTAGCATAATTATATATGACTTAAGTCAATAAATATGTGTGTTTTGAATGTGTAAATAACGTAATTGGTTTCGGATAAATGACTTAATTAATCGCTCCGACGGTGCAATTTGAATATTTTTGTTTTGACTCGAAACTCAAAACAGGTGATTTTATTTGATTATTCGAATTATTTAAGTCAAATTTAGTTTATTCAATCATTCAAAAAACATGACTTAATTAACTTAGTTTTTAATAATTATGAATATTAATTTGAGTTTTCATATTGAATGTGTGAAATTCAGGTTAGTTGTGTAATAATTATTAATGATGGGCGAACGTAGTGAGTCCTGAAAACAGTTGAAATACAAATGATAATTCAGTTGTTTTCAGGACTCACTTCGTTCGCCCATCATAAAAATTGTTTAATTAGTCTTAATTTTCACGTGCAATTGTAAACTAATTAAATTTAACTAAAACAACTAAATTTAGTCGTATAGTAATAATATGTAGTAACTGAGATTATGATGGGCGAACGAAGTGAGTCCTGAAAACAATTGAGGTACAAATAATAATTCAATTGTTTTCAGGACTCACTTCGTTCGCCCATCACAATAATCGTTTAATTAATCTTAATTTTCAACTTATTTGTAAACTAATTAAATTTAATCAAAACAAATAAATTTATTCGTACAGTAATAATATCAAGTGACATAGTTTATGATGGGCGAACGAAGTGAGTCCTGAAAACAGTTGAAATACAAATGATAATTCAGTTGTTTTCAAGACTCACTTCGTTCGCCCATCATAATAATCGTTTAATTAATCTTAATTTTCAACTTAGTTGTAAACTAATTAAATTTAATCAAAACTAATAAATTAAGTAACTAAAATTATGATGGGCGAACGTGAGTGAGTCCTGAAAACAATTGAATTGTAAACATGGTTGCTTAGACTCATCCAGAACTCACTTCGATCGCCCTTCAAGAAAATGAATAAACAAATTGTGTGAAATTCATCATTTACACTCATATAAAAAAAATGTGAAAAATTGTCGCCATAAAGTGTATTATCTTTTTAAGATTAAGTTTCGTGGAAAGTCGTTAAGCAATAATCCAATTGACTCGAGTCTATAAAATAATTACGCTGTAATTGTGATTGTTGTATAAACGTTTTTTTTTTATTTCTACTCTTTCTCTCATTTCTTAACAAATTCATATACATTTGTGAATATTGAAATGGATTTCACGAAATTTTCATAATTTTCATTAATCTATAATGAATTAATTGCTTTGTTGAAATTTCAAAGAAAATTCACGAATCGTTGTTTGAGCAGAAATAAAACGAAATGTGTAACGTTCGAGAACGAAAAACGGTTTAAGCTGTCTATCTCGGCTACAAAGTTCAACGATTCGGACCGAAACTCTCGTCCTGTTTCGTAACGGATGGGATAAATAAATTTGAAAAAAAAAAATAAATAAAAAACTTTTCTGAGGGATTACGTTTCGTCGTTTTATCGCGAAACAGAACTGTTTCTTTCAGTAGGTCAAATGAAGTAATAGATTTTTGCGCTTCGAAAGCATCCAGGAAGGAGAATCAATTTGAAGAAGAAAAAAACGTTTCTACTACCTGTGCGTTGTTTAATTTTTACACCTGCATCTCGACGAGTTTCCGAGAAGAAGCGCCTTTTCCTCCTTTTTCGGTGCGCTCTGCTCCTCTTTTTTTTGGTATGTATGTCTATGTGTATCCTCTTTTCTGATTTTTCTCTTGTTGTTGTCTCCTCCACCTCGAGCGACAATTAACGGAGAAAACCTGTTGTCCGGTTCTGTGTGTGTGTGTGTGTGCTGTTGTTGTTGAACCGAGTCCAAAATCCATACGGCGCAACGAAACTATCGAGGAATAGATAGATGCAGAGAGTGCGGATGGGAATTCAATTTCCGCTATTTTCAAATGTGAAAATGGAAAAGCGATTCGATATCGTGCGCTTCCCAAAACTAGCGTTTACTGCACACGACAATAATAATAATAATAATACTAAAAAGAAAAAAATATAATAGTAAAGTAAAATTGAATGGAGACAAGCCTTTGTCCACCGACGCTCCATTGTCAACCCAGTCGAAGCCGACTCGTGGAAAAGAAAAAGTTTAATTATTAAAGTTTGCATTCAGATTTATTTTTCAATACGAACACTGAATTATGTGTAGATTGTTTAATGTTGCGTGGGTTTTCTACAAAATCGTTCTTTTTTTTTCTCTTCGACTAATTGATTTCTTCAGGAGAATCGGTTTCGTGTCGAAGCCAATTAATGGAAATAAGTCACTTTCGTCGTGCGTTTGCGTTTCGATTTTGATTCGTCTTTCTTTCTCGGGATGAGGTGTATATGACCTAAAATGCTAATGAGACGACTTCTTCTGTTGCTCTTGATTCAGATGATGACTTATTTCTGTGTGTGTGAGAGTGCACAAAGTGGATTTGTTTTAATGATGAAGAGCTTTTTTAAGCAAACACATCTGTTTTAGTCATATTCGAACGAACGTTCCTTTTTTAATTACGTTTTATATTTATGAAATCTCGATTCGTGTTTACACACTCAATTATGATAATTTCCAATTTCCTATTAAGATATTTTTATAATTAATCCAATTCAGACGACAAATATCAATAATGTTTGCCTCATTAGTAAAATTCTCTAATTTCCATCTATTTTTTTTTTAATATAAACAGCCATGATTTATGCAGAAACAATTGCATATAAATATATTCATTTGTTTCGTTGCAATTGTCTATTGTTTTTTGCACGGATGACTGTGTTTTTTTATTTATCGTTCACACTATTGCTATTACGGAATTTCCGAAATGCGTTGCGTAAGCGTTCGCGTTTAATCGGGGTCTAAAAACAATAATAATAATAATGAATCGCTCTCGAGGATTTCACCGATAGTGGTAATAAAATGGCGCCTAGATTGTGGCGGCGGATAAGGAAAAAAAAACAAAAAAAAAAACAGATGAACGCGATGGCGTTGTTTTCTCTCTCTCTCGTTCGGTTGTTATGCAACGCGAGGAATTGGCAATTTGCGAAAATATGAAATACGAAGAAGGCTGTGTAGGGGGGTGGGAGAAACGCTGTTAACCCCATTACCTGCATTCGCGTTTCGCCTGGCGTTCGCGTAATCCGTTTTGCGTTGTTTTTTTTTTGTTGTTGTTTTGTTTGATGTTGTTGCAACGAGCGTCGGGACGTTCATTTCCGGCGCCGGCGACGCTTTTTTGTTCGGACGTCGTCTCCGCTTCGTGCAGCCGCCTACTTTTTAGAGGTGGATGTTGAAGACGAGGAATAGAAGGAGGAGCTGCAGGTCCGGAACCGGCGTCGGGGATTTATACTTTTCGAAAGTAAATGCGCGATTTATCCATTTCTTTCTGTATGTATGTGTGTGTGTTTGTGTGTGTGTATATATGTATGTATATGCATGTGTACGTCTAGACGAGGCGATTTCTTCTGGTTTGTTGTTGTTCTTCTTCGGCGGAGTCAACGACCACCAGGATGGGGCCGGTCACCTGAAAGTCGCCAAACAAACGCAAACAGCAACTCTCTTACATACTAACATACATGCACACACGCAAACACTCTTGCACTTCGGGTTTTCGAAAAAAGTTTAGAAGCGTCGGGGCGCCGACGTGTCGCCGCCCGCTTCCCCATTTTATGACATGCACCTTTTGGCACATCGATCCGTTTTTATGAAGCAAAGGTGACTTGATGATGATGATGAACATCTTCTTCATCTCATTCAAATATTGACACATGACATCCGGCCATTGATTCTCTCGCCCCGTTTCCAGGTCGGGCCCTTATCGTCACTCTCACAGCCTCCTCTATTTGTCGACGAGAAATGCAGCTTTCCAGGTCATGTGCCGTTATCCATCCAATTCCATCTGCCTTCCGAAACTCTTCAGCTACTTCAACTAAAAGTTTCAATTTAATTATAATCTTAATACATCCAGTTTTCATATGCATCTTTTGGATTCATTCTATCTATTATAGTTTTCAAGAAAATCAATGAAATGTAAAAACACTACTTTTTTTCATTTTTTCAACTTTGAACGCAAATTACAGCCAAACGGATAAAACCACAGTAATATATGAATACTTGCTAGATTCCCCAAACATTCAGTTTTCATATGCATCTTTTGGATTCATTCTATGTATTGTAGATTTCGAGAAAATCAATGAAATGTATGAGTGTTAATTGGAAGACAACAATAAATTCATTTATTCTCTTTCTGGATATTTAATGAATATTACAGAATTATTATCCAGTTACATACATAGTTGTTAGTTGTTATCCATCTCATTAAAGAAGTAATGTTTTTGCAGATGAAAACTGCTGTCGAGAAACTATTTTAACCATTACCCCAAAATATTTTTGCGTAAGTCAATATTAACAATCAATGTAAATTTTGAATAAACATTATTTATTGAATTAATTTGCATTTAAATATTTATAAAAGAAAAGTTACATGAAAATAGTAACAAATAGTAATAGACAAACAAAATAAAATTCTTAAATTGGAACAAACGAAAATTAATTGAAAACTTTCCCGCTTCAGGTTTTGGAAACATGATGTTGCATGAATGTTTGATATAATTACTTTAAAATTGGGACTTTTTGATGTAAGAGCAATTTGAAAAAGACGACAGATTTGCTTTGGTCTCAAATTGAATACGTGCTTCAGTATTGGATGGAAGTTCAAGAATTGCCTCTGACAAACCTGGAGGTTCTTCTGGTATATTAGTAATTTCTCATTTAAATGGATCTTCAACCCAATTCACAGTTTGTACATCAAGATCTGGAAAGTAGTCAGAGAACCGCTCTCCGAGTTTGGTAAGATGAAATTAGAAAAATTTCCCAATTACCCAAAAAAAATTTCATTTTTACCCCGGTTCCCCGACCGCTGCTCTAGCTGCTATCAGCTCCTAAAATAATAACAATTATTGACTATTAATTCCTTAAAACTACTAGCAATTAATGTAAATACTTACATTAAGACACTGACTGCTTCAGTTTGTTGCATGTATAACGATTTGTAACATTTTCTAAAGACAAACAACTTTAGTAATCGATGGATTATTTAGTAATCGAAGGAAACAAAGAAACACGTTCTTCTATAAATTTATATTCAGAACATTTGCAGAATAAACAGGAAATCCTTTGTAATTAACTAGTATCATTAACTGTCAAATTGACAGCAGCTGTCACAATGACAGTTCAAACACTCGCACATCGAAATTTTCAGTCATTTTTGAGAATCAATGGGGGGGGGATGGACTTACGCGAAAACCGCGGACAAATTAAAGCTTAATAACTTTCTTATTAATTGATCAATATTGACGAGTTTAGTAACAAACGAAAGCTAAAGAATCACTCTTTAAAACTGAAACAACAGATTTTAAAATAAATATGAAAATAAGCAAATGTTTAGCGTTTTTTTTATTTGTTGTTATATCTTCACTTATTTCTTAATTAATCGATAAACGCTCATAAACAGTTTGAATGATAAAAGTAGTTTGAAGTAAGGCAGCTTCTTAACGTTCACCATTTGTTTGTTTGTGAAGATGTGAAAGTTGAAAATGCGTTTTCGATTATTAATTATTAATTATTATCACATTTTTTTAATTCAATTTGAAAAATATATAAAATATTTAATTTTTAATCCCATCAGAATCCCTTTCACACGAGTTTTCCATGCACACACAGAGAATGTGAGAGAGACACACGTAATCCAATTAGCGTTGCTTCATTCCGCCCCGAACATCGATCGACTTGTAATCTGACTCAATCAAAATGAGACTTATTTTTGTATACCAAATATTCATTCTTTGTATTCCTTTGAATCGTCTAATCCTCTTCCTTTCTTAACGTACAATTATTTGAAAACTTTTTAATATTTCGTAAATCTTCAAAGTTAATATAAAAAAAAAAGAAACAAGACAGATTTTGCAATTAATTTCTGTTCTTGTTTGTTTGTTTGTTTTATAGGGGATTACTTGATGTTAGCCCCAATATGAAGTCTGAGCTTTCCTCTTCATCATCGTCTTTCGTGTTTTTCGTCTTTCTCTTTTCCCATCATCTCACACACACACACACAGAAACACACATTCGTATATGTATATATGTATGCATACTGGCAGGCGGTTCGCACTCTCGATGTCATGTTTGGTTTACGACGGACGGTGCCCTTTTGCTCATCCACTCCCGACGAAATGGTAATCACCGACTTCTTCGTTTCGGTGTCGGCGAAACGGAACCCATGTAATTAAATTCTGCCACTCTCTGCTCTTTCTTCCTCTTACACACACACACAAATCGTCATCGCTGTTCGGCGCGCAAAACATGAAACAAGCTGAAGCTGAAACAACGCACACATTTGCAATTGCACGGAGAAGGCGGCTGTGCTTTCAGCAACAACTTGAAGCGAATACACTCTCTTTCTCTCTCGCGCGCGGACATCGCCAGTAATTATTTCATTATTTTAACAAGACAAGAAGACAAGACAAGAGACTTCACTCCACTTTTCACGAAAATTTAATTAATGTCTCCCTTTTTATTAAAACGCCGCCAAAAAAACACCGCGAGTTGCGTCTACAATCCAATGCGAAAAGTAGTTGTGGTAACCATGGTTATAACAATGTTAAACATGCGTTTCCTTGGGAATGGATTTGTGTTGTTTTGTAATAAGAAGGATGTACTCGAGTGTAGTGTATCACGGTTGTTATTATTATTATTGAGGCTAATAAAATCGAGCGTGGAGCCGTTTAGGCCCAGATGGGACGTGACGTGGTTTCCATATGTGGAATCCGTACGCATGTAGTTATGGAATGCTTTATATCGATTTAATTACGGGGTCTGCATCATGATGATGATGATGATGATGGTAGTGATGACCGTGGCCATCGAAATTTATAATCGCATCCAATCGAAGCAAGCTGAATAATCTATGTAGAGAGAAAGAGTGTCTGAAAGTTTGGGGACAAGAATTGGAGAGAAAAAGCGCTCTGTGACGGCACGGTTAATGTGTTCTATTTCATAAACAAACATATGTACATAGCTGTTCTTTCGGTTTTGTTTGTTTAACTTCCACATTATGATTGTTTAAATTCCGAAGTGTATAGTACGGAACACGAACATCATCGGTGGACTGCCTTTGGTGTCTTTCTTCTCACCTCTTCTCCTCTACCGAACGGAGAAGAAGAAAGTTGTGCCAAATTCTCTGCTCTCATCTCTTCACAGAATGAATCACACATTTGATTCTAATTTGTAATTATCGAAAATCGTTCAGCAATCATTAAATATCAATGAGGCTTTTTCAATCTCTTTTGTTATGGAAATTTTGTTAATTTTTTATTCAATAATTGAAAATTTGGAATCTGACTTGAAAATCTTTACACTTAGTTAGAAGATTGAAGTTGGGTTAAATGCAGAATTTCTATAATTTAAGTAAATAAGTGTTAAGTAAAATGTATAGTTCTTTTTTATGGAATTGAAAACGATTTGCGCGTTTAATTATCGAAAAATTGTTCACAAATATACTAGATCAAATTACTCGAAAATTTTACATCTTCTGATTTGAAAATGTTTACACTTAGTTAGAAAAAATGAATCTCTATAATTTAAGTAAATAAGTGTTAAGAAAAATGTATAGTTTTTTTTTGATGGTAAGTTTATTCTTTATTGAATTTACAAGGTATGTTGGCAAATTGAAAAGGATTTGCGCGTTTAATTATCGAAAATCGTTCACAAAAAATACTAGATCAAATAACTCGAAAATTTTACATCTTCTGATTTGAAAATCTTTACACTTAGTTTGAAGAAATTAATCTCTATAATTTAAATAAATAAGTGTTAAGTAAAATGTATAGTTTTTTTGATGGTAAGTTTATTCTTTATTGAATTTACAAGGTATGTTGGCAAATTGAAAAGGATTTGCGCGTTTAATTATCGAAAATCGTTCAAAAAAATACTAGATCAAATAACTCGAAAATTTTACTGAACGGAAAAGAAGACGGAGAAGAAGAAAGTTGTACCAAATTATCTGCTCTCATCTCTTCACAGAATAAATCACACACTTGATTCCAATTTGAAAAACGTTCAGCAAAATAAAGAAAGAAGCTGGCAGCTTTTATAGTTTTCAATCATTAAAACTTAAATTTTCAATCTCATTTCTTTTTGTTATAGAAATTTTGTTAATTTTTTATTCAATAATTAAAAATTTTACATCTTCTGATTTGAAAATCTTTGCACTTAGTTTGAAGAAATGAATCTCTATAATTTAAGAAAATAAGTGTTAAGAAAAATGTATAGTTTTTTTTGATGGTAAGTTTATTCTTTATTGAATTTACAAGGTATGTACAGAAAGTATACGAATACAAGTGGGTATGGGATGTTGGCAAATTGAAAACGATTTGCGCGTTTAATTATCGAAAATCGTTCACAAAAAATACTAGATCAAAAAACTCGAAAATTTTACATCTTCTGATTTGAAAATCTTTACACTTAGTTTGAAGAAATGAATCTCTATAATTTAAGTAAATAAGTGTGAAGAAAAAATGTATATTTTTTTTATGGTAAGTTTATTCTTTATTGAATTTACAAGGTATGTACAGAAAGTATACGAATACAAGTGGGTATGGGTTGTTGGCAAATTGAAAACGATTTGCGCGTTTAAACGTTCTTTGCTGTTGGAGTTGTTGGAGGTGTTGAAAAATGTTGTTGAAAGTTAAGATCGATGTGCGCTCATCGCAAGGATGGTAAATGGTATGTTGGTACCATTGATCGGTGATGTTAATAAGACCGCTTTGCGTTCGCGAAGAGGCCGTAACTCTTTCGCGGCTTGTGTACATGCAGATTTACATGCTTGAGACTGAGACTAAGAAGAGGACGAAGAAGACGACGATTCTCCGCATGTCGTCTTCGGTTCTCCTCCGTCTTTGTGCCGTTCCGAAATAGATAAATCTCTTTTGCGAATGTCCGAACGAACGACCTCTTTTGCATGCGTATCATTATCATCACCATCATCATCATCGTCGTCGTAGTTATTATATTAATGTTATGCACGAAAAGATGTTCTCGATCGTTTCGTTTGGTAGTCGTCGCAATCCGCCCACGCCGTTTGACCCTCATTCCTTCTCCATCATCAACATCATCGTGGTCTTCTTCGACGATGATCATCATCATCAACTTCTTAGCATCACACGCGGAGCCGGCGCCTTTTGATCAGCCCAACAATGTTTAGCGCCGTCACTCGTAAAGTATACGAGGAGTAGAGGAGGCTCGCATCGAATCTTTCTCTCCTCTCCTTCTTCATCTCCTTCTTCTCAACTCCAAAGTGCTTTTCGATTCTCCTCCGCGCTGCACCGAATTCGTAAGAGGAAAAGAAATCGGTGGTAATAATCCGAAGACTTTTTAAACGTGCATTCCTCAGTGGTGGGATAAGACACTGTAGCGCAGCAGCAGCAGCAGAAAGAGGAGGAGGATCGAACCATCATAACAGTAATCTTCACATATCAATAAAACCAATTCATGTCTTCTCACGGATGATTTCACTTTAACCCATGAATAATCAATGAAGACGACGAGACGAGACGCGGACACTCTAGATTGTCCACAGTTTTTCTCCCCCAAATTTTCCACCTGAAACACACACACACACAGTTAGAATCCAATTCAAACTTCATCTATAAGCGAATGCAAATATATTCACAAACAACTTAATCGATATTAAAATGAATTTTCGAAACATCCTCATAAAAATCTACAATCTTCGCTACCGCATTTAAAACTAATTGATTTAAAACCGAAATTGTTATTGTTAATTAATTAGGTTCGATTGAGATTTACGAATTTCGTAATTCGATTGCGATTCTTAGAAAATTGACTCGCAAATAAAATTAATCAAGTTACGAAATAATCTATCCGTTTTCCATTATTCATCTCTCTTTTATTTCTTCGAATTTTTGTTTTTGTTTTGTTTTCATGGATAGATTTGATTGATCAAACAGAAAACTGATTAGGATCAGAGTCATCGTTGCATGTGCGTGTTTTCATTGTTTTTATTTATTTTTTGTCACTATTATTATTAATAATAATTCACTAAGTAAACGTTGCTAAGGAACGATTTAAAAAAAAAAGAGCGCGCGATTCAGAGCATTCTAGACGAGCATTGTTTTCGTAGGGGATTTTCGCATTCCTCGCGAATGCAAATATCGTAAATAGCGTAAGATAACTGAATTGTCATAACTCTAGCGTGACTCACTTAATTCCTGCAATCTAATTTCAAATATTTAGTTGTAATTAATTTATAATCAATTAATTGAAATTAGTAAAAAATTAAGTTTTTGTAACTCGATTTGTACACTTTATTTATGATCGAGTGATCTATTAAATGTTGATTTTGATTCAATTTTTTTTAGTTTTCGTCAAGAATTCTAGTCTTGGATATATTTGGATTATTAAGTTCAATTCTTAAGAGTATGCAGTAATGCGATAATTTATGTTTAAGTGGACAGAAACGTTGATATACACTGATTATATGTGTAGTGTACTATTTGCGATTTGCTAAATCCGCGCGCAAACAAATATTTACCCAAAAAAAAAAACGATTATTGTGTATTATTTGCGAGTCAATATTATGGTTTTCCCCAGTGCGTAAAACGATTTTGACACCATTTTTTTTGTGTATGTGTGTGTTTATTATTTGGTTGCTATTTTTAGTCGAAAAACGGAAATTCTTTCATACTTTACTATCTATTCTGTGCTCGTCAAATGCGGAGCGACAGGACGACGTTGAACCCTTTTTTTTTTCTTCCTTTCATTCTTCATCACTCAAACTCGTCCGTCCTTTCGCTTTGACCATCGTCGTAGTCGGATTATCGCCCTTAATTGGAAAGTGTTGAATGAGCGGCGACGATCAAAAGGAACGTGCATATCTGTGTGGGGAAAATGGGGTGGTCCAGAATTAATGCCTCTTCCTTTTTCCCCTTCGTTCTATTAAGATAAGCTTCTAGTGGAAGTCGGGAGATCATTTGTGAAAAGGGCAAAGAATTGGGGAGGAGGAGGAGGTCTATGGAAATGATGATGATGATGGTGATCGACGTACTGGTACGTCTCTTCGGCACGTAACAGTATTATCCTTCGATCTAGGCCTTTTACTAGAAGATTACAGCTTGTATATTTACACACAATACGGACGAGTTAAGCTCCTTATCCTGGTTAAAATTCAATTTTTGTGAGAGCGTCGCACGTGTCGACGTACCGGTACGTCTCATTCACGCGCTAATCTCATCAGAAAACATCCATTAAAGTGAGCTTAACGCAAATTGTCCGTGCAATCGTACAGGTTTAACTCTTTACTCAATAAAGACAAACATAAAATATCAACATTTTCTTGTTCTTTTTAGTTCAATTCTTTCCTCATATTGTCAATCTTATTATTTCACATTAATTTTTGATCGTTATTTGTTATTTCTTCAAACTTTTGTTTTCATGGATCGTTTGATTGATTAAAAAGAAAACTGATTAGAATCGTGTCATCATTGCATGCATTCATTGTTTTTTCACTATTAATAATAATTCATTAAGAAAACGTTCTAAGTTTAACTCTTTAGTAAGTAAGACAAACATGCATCAATTGACATTCGAAATTTTCTCATTTCTTTAAATTCCTTTGCTCAATAAAAATATTTGCAGAAGTTGTGCACATCAAGTTAACGTATGCTTCTTTATGTATTCGTCTCTCTTTTGTTATTTCTTCAAATTTTTGTTTTCATGGATAGATTTGATCGATCAAACAGAAAATTGTTTAAGATCGTATCATCATTGCGAGTTTTCATTGTTTTTCACTATTAATAATAATTCACTAAGAAAACGTTGCAAAGTTTAACTCTTTAGTCAATAAGACAAACATAATATCAACAATTTTTACACTAAATTTGATCAAATGTTCTTTTTAGTTCAATTATTTCCTCATATTGTCAACTTTGAATCAATCTTACTATCACACATTAATTTTTGATAGTTATTTGTTATTTCTTCAAACTTTTGTTTTCATGGATTGTTTGATCGATTAAAAAGAAAACTGATTGGCATCGCGTCTTCATTGCGTGTTTTCATTGTTTTTTTCGCTATTAATAATAAATAATTCACTAAGAAAACTTTCTAAGTTTAACTCTTTATTCAATAAGACAAACATAAGTATGCATCAATTCTATAATATCAAAAAATTTACACATCAAATCACATTCGAAATTTTCTCGTTTCTTTAAATTCCTATGGCTGCCTTCAATACAGGTATTTGCAGAAGTTGTGTACATCAAGTTAACGTATGCTTCTTTTGTTATTTCTTGAAATTTTTGTTTTCATGGATAGATTTGATTGATCAAACAGAAAATTGTTTAAGATCGTACCATCATTACGAGTTTTCATTGTTTTTCACTATTAATAACAATGATTAACTAAGTAAACGTTGCTAAGTTTAACTCTTTACTCAAAAAGACAAACATAAGTATGCATCAATTCTATAATATTAACAAATTTTACACTAAATTCGATCAAATCAAATTGTGCATCTTTAATGACTTTTTCGAAAATTTCTCGTTATGAGTTTTTGCACATCAAGTACGCTTCTTTTAGTGTATTCGTCTTTCTTTTGTTATTTCTTCAAATTTTTATTTTCATGGATAGATTTGATTGATCAAATAGAAAATTGTTTAAGATCGTATCATCATTGTGAGTTTTCATTGTTTTTCACTATTAATAATAATAATTAACTAAGTAAACGTTGCTAAGTTTAACTCTTTAGTCAATAAGACAAACATAAGTATGCATCAATTCTATAATATCAACAAATTTTACACTAAATTCGATCAAATCAAATTGTACATTTTTTCATTATGAGTTTTTCATTATGAGTTTTTGCACATCAAGTACTCTTCTTTTAGTGTATTCGTCTTTCTTTTGTTATTTCTTCAAATTTTTATTTTCATGGATAGATTTGATTGATTAAACAGAAAATTAATCATTGTTTTTTTCACCGTTAATAATAAATTTACTAACTTTACAAACTGTCTAAGTTTAACTATTTAGTCAATAAGGCAAAGATAATTCGATGAAAGTAAATTTTATAAATTTTTTTGGATGAAATTCTCGAAACTTTCTCTCTCTCTCTCTCATTGATTGACGTGTCTTAAGACACCTTTGGATGTTGACAATGAGCCTCATTACAGGTTTTGCACAGGTAGTGCACATCAAGTTAGAGAGTACGCTTCTTTGTGTGTTTTCGTTCATCTTTTAACGCTTAAAGTCAAATTAAAAAGTGCGATTTTGCCATCAAATCTTTCACACCTTCAAACTTTTTGTCGATTCGGCACGCTCTTTCATATTCCCATTTCTTTACCTTTCTTTTCCAATTCTTTTCCACTGGTTCAGTGGATAGAAAATAGGAGTAAATCGGTGAAAAAGCAAGTGCGAAAATTCCAGTGAATTCCCTGTTTTTTTTTTGTTCTACCACTCGACAAAACACCTTTTATGTCGATCAACCCAAAATATTTTTGTTGAAAAGAATAAAATTTCATAAAAGTTGTAACACGATAACACTCGTGTACATAAAAAATACAAGATATACCAATCTTCAACCCGCTAGGGCGTGAGTCCGTGACGTGGGAAGGTTCAGGGCGCCACTTCCTTTTATAGAGAGGAAGAACTCTATCAACTGCTTCCAGATCAGCAACTTCTTCTCCGACGGTGGGCCTTAGCTCCTCTAGAGCACCTACACCGTCCTCTTGGAGATTACAAATATATCAGAATATCTTCTCAAACTGGAGACCTCAACCGTCTTCTTTCGCGGTTCGCTGCGGTCTCCTCGAATTTTGGAAACATAGTTGCAACGTGGAGCGCACTTGCAGCGTTGTCGATTTTACCACGTTACAAAGTAAATAGGTTTCATCTTCTTGTCTTCAAAAGAAAACTATCATAAGAAATTACGACAACGAAAATTGTCATCATTTATTTTCTTTTGTTTTGTTTTGTAGCATTGAATGGAAAGTAATAGACGTTGCGCGTTTCTCTATTCGTTTCGTTTCAATAATTTATTATTATTTTCCTCTCTTTGAATCTTGTTGCGTCGCGTTGTCGAAGAGATTTTCCGCCTTCGTTTTACTATCGGTACGTGCATTTGTAAATTCATGAGGAGCACGGATCGCACGGGCTATGCGAGAACAGAAGAAGTAAGTCAGTGCAGCCAGCAAAAGCTCGCTCGATCCTTTCCTTCTTCTTCGTCCTCCTCTTTCTCTGTTCTTCGCCGCGACACATTTTACCGGGAAGCAAATCGTTCGCCTCTTGCAAAAAGCCGCAATTAAAACTGATTTACAGACTGCGCGCACACACACAATGAATTCTACAATCTCTTCGAAAGGGATGATGCACACACTTGCATTTCGTTTGTTTTAGCTGGAAACAATTATGTTGAGTGTCATAAAAGAAACGTTACTTATTTTTTTTCGTTTTGTATAAATAAGTTTCAAATGAACTTTTCAATTGTGAAATCAATAGTTTATATAAAGTATGCAGTTGTTCCATAATTACGTTCAATTGTTTTAAAAAATGAGTGATTTTTTTCAGAGATTTCTTGAGAAAATGAACATTTTGTTTGAAGACTGAAACATTTAATTATATAATTAGAAAGTTCGAAACTATATCTCATGAAAACCACTATAACCTTCAAAAGATGAAACATAAGAGTAATTTTCAATTGTTTTAATGAAAACAACTGTAACCTTAAAATGCGAAACATAATAGTAAAGTTCAATTGTTTTAAAAATGAGTGCTTTTTCATAATTTTTTCAGAGATTTCTTGAAAAAATGAACATTTTGTTTGAAGACTTAAACGTTTAATGATATAATTAGAAAGTTCAAAATTATATCTCATGAAAACCACTATAACCTTCAGAAGATGAAACATAAGAGTAACTTTCAATTGTTTTAATGAGAACTACTATAACCTTAAAATACGAAACATAATAGTAAAGTTCAATTGTTTAAAAAATGAGTGATTTTTTCATAATTTTTTTCAGAGATTTCTTGAAAAAATGAACATTTTGTTTGAAGACTTAAACGTTTAATGATATAATATGAAAGTTCGAAACTATATCTCATGAAAACTATTATAACCTTCAAAAGATGAAACATAATAGTAAAGTTCAATTGTTTAAGAAATGAGTGTTTTTTTTCATAATTTTTTCAAAGATTTCTTGAGAAAATGAACATTTTGTTTGAAGACTGAAACGTTTAATGATATAATTAGAAAGTTTGAAACTATATCTCATGAAAACTATTATAACCTTCAAAAGATGAAACATAATAGTAAAGTTCAATTTTTTAAGAAATGAGTGTTTTTTTTCATATTTTTTTCAAAGATTTCTTGAAAAAATTAACACTTTGTTTGAAGACTTAAACGTTTAATAATATAATTAGAAAGTTTGAAACTATATCTCATGAAAATTACTATAACCTTCAAAAGATGAAACATAAGAGTAACTTTCAATTGTTTTAATGAAAACTACTATAACCTTAAAATACGATAATACTATAACCTTCAAAAGATGAAACATAATAGTAAAGTTCAATTGTTTTAAAAAAATGAGTGATTTTTTTCATAATTTTTTCAGAGATTTCTTGAGAAAATGAACATTTTGTTTGAAGACTTGAATGATATAATTAGAAAGTCTCACACTATATCTCATGAAAACTACTGTAACCTTAAAAGGACGAAACACAATAGTAAAGTTCAATTTTTCTAAAAATCAATGATAATATTTTCAGAGATTTCTTAAGAGAATAACACTTATTTGAGGAATTAATGATACAATTAAAAAGTCCTTCACTATCACATGAAATTACTATAATTACTTAAAATAACTTAAAAGACTAAACGTAATAGTAACGTTTCTTTTATGACAACCTGAAAATACGTATGAATTGATTGAAATCAAAATAAATGCGATGCGTTAGAGACATACTTGATTTTTACTCTTGTCAAAGTGTGCACGGGGATAGTTGTTTTGTTTCGATGATTTCAATGAGAAAACACACACGCGCACTTCGATTTACTGTGTGCACAATGCGATTGCGAAAGCGAGTGAATCAGGAGGATGATGGGATGAGATAGTATAGGAATGTGTATTTCTGAGCGCAATCATCATCTATAGGAATGAATGAGTGAGGAAAGGAGATAAAAAGGTGGGACGCGCCCGTTTTTTTTTTTTTTGTTCGGATTTTGTAACATTTCAACGATATTTATATATTTGTTCGTTCGATGACGATTGTGGTCGTGGACGCCTGGCGCCAATCTCGATGACGCCGGAAACCGCGGACTCATCTCGGAGGAATCTCTCCTCTTTTCGTGCTGCAAATCAAGGCGCGCGCGTGGGATTGCGAAGGAGAGATGTGAATTGTGAAGGAGGAAATTCGCTATAATTAGAGACTACCGGAAAAGGATGAAGACGAGGTGGAAAGATGCAGGTAGATTTGAGAAGGAGATGATGCGTTTTGTGGAGGATTGCGTTCGGAAGAAAAACGGCAGAAGGAGGCAGTGGCCACGGCTGGAATGCGCTGTGTAAACAACAAGTGGCTAAGAGAGTACACACAAGAGGAGGAAGAAGAAGAAGAAGAAGAAAAAGAAGAAGGTCTGTCCACTGTTGGTGCCTGTGCGAGCTTGCTGGCTCTCTCCTCTTCTCCTCTTCTAAGCCTCTAAAAGTGTTTGCCTTCGTGTTCTTGTATTAGGAGGTTACTGCTGTTTTCCGAGAAAATCTATTATAATTACAAACTAAATAATTTACGAGGAGCGGAACAGGCCGGGACCGAGAGAGAATTGAAGGAGAAGAGAAGAGAAGAGAAGAAAAGAAGGAGCAGAAGCAGTGACAGAAACCGAAGGAGGAGATTCTTTGTGATTTAGCGGCGTGCGAGGAATAAACACTCACGCATACACATAAGATTGTTCTATCTCTTTGGATAAAAATTCATCCTGTCTTATGTGTTAAGTGTGTGTGTTCTTTTCGTAAATTTGTCAACTTAAAGTTTGCTCAAACCTTACGTAAACCGGAAATTATGCTTGTATTAGGTTGTTGGAACAGTTGCGAATACATTTTCTTCTTTCTTTACTCAAAGACAAACAAACTCTGATGATGAATGAAGTCATCCAAATTTACCAGAATAACTATATGTTCTATATACTTTTTGTTTGTTTCGCTATCATATTCTAAGTAATTTTCATGGTTATTAAAGAAAATGTAATTGCAATGACAAAAGCTAAAAATTTCATTACTTCAATTTTGTTAGCAAATTATTAAAAATTGAAAAAAGACACAACTTTCAGTTTATAATTATTTTATTCTCTATAGTTTTAGATTTAATTTGAATATTCAATATTATAAATAGCGTTAGTGTTTATTGAGATATTAATGAAAATGTAACGACACTACTTTTCAAAAATCTTAAAAAATCATCAACTTAAATTTTGTTAGTAAATTACTAAAAATTGGAAAGAGATACTACTCTCAATTTATAATCCTTTTAATCTCTATAGTATTAGCTTTAATTTGCATATTCAATGTTACATATAGCGTTAGTGGTTGTACAGATATTAATGAAAATGTAATGATACAACTTTTCAAAAATCATAAAAATTCATCAACTTCAATTTTGTTAGAAAATTACTAAAAATTAGAAAAAGACACTACTCTCAATTTACAATCCTTCTATTCTCTATAGTTTTAGATTTAATTTGCATATTCAATGTTACATATAGCGTTAGTGGTTATTGAGATATTAATGAAAATGTAATGACACTGCTTTTCAAAAATTAAAAAATTCATAACTTCAAATTTGTTAGTAAATTACTAAAAATAGGAAAGAGACACTACTCTCAGTTTATAATCCTTATATTCTCTATAGTTTTAGATTTAATTTGCATATTCAATGTTACATA
>NW_017096344.1:33126-43733 GCF_001412225.1 Nicrophorus vespilloides
AATTACTAAAAATTGGAAAGAGACACTACTCTCAGTTTATAATCCTTTTATTCTCTATAGTTTTAGCTTCAATTTGAATATTCAATGTTATACATAGCGTTAGTGTTTATTGACATATTAAAGAAAATGTAATGACACAACTTTACAAAAACCTTAAGAAAAAAAATATGAATGAAGTCATCCAAATTTACCAGAACAATACACATTCTATATGTTGTTTTTTTTTTGTCAATCTCATTTATACGTAATTCTGAGATGAGATTAATAATCCGATCGTCAGATGCGAATCTAATCGACAAAAACCAATTAATTTCCGCTTAAGTTCAAGAGTTCCATCATCTCATTATACATTTTTCGTTACAATTTTTTTTTTAAATTTTCGTAATTCTTTCTGAAGTCAAACATAACGAAACGTTTCGAGCAAACAGCAGAGATGAAATGTTACAATAAGAATTTCATTCACAATGTTTACTCTATTTAAGTTTGTGCTGATAAAACACGTAAAGTTTTTTTTATTATTATTTTTATTAGATAAATGGTTTAATTGCTTTGCTTACGGAATGTTATGTTTACGGAAATTAAGGATGAATGTTGTAAAGCTTTGTTTGATATTTTTTTTTAAGAATTTAACAAAATTACTCTTCCTTTTTTTGTGGTCAATTTCAGGATTGTAATTGATGATTGGAAAGATGTTTCATTTTGATACTTTCAACGGAAATTTGTAACAAATTTAAAGTTTAAAATAGAAAATATTCATTGATTATCGCATCAAATAATGTCTGAATCGATTTTGCGAAAGGTTTTTGCAATTATTTGCAATCGATTTTGGAATTGCAACAATGAAACAATTAGAACTGTTAATTGATTTCATTTAGAACTTTTTGAGTGTAAAATCAGCGCAAATATTTTTTCGAATGATTAGAGATGAATTCGTTATCAGATTTCATTCACTTGCATAACGTTACGCTTTTTCTTTACTAATTAACAGTTTGTTTTTGTTCTTGGATTTAGTAATTGAAACAGATTTACAATTTATCATCAAATTTAGTTGTTTCCTTGGTTACCAAATGTATGCTTTTTCTCCTAGCTCTTTTGTTTCTTAAGTACTTGTTACTTGGCAAGTATTGCTGAATGACAATTGCTATTAGGAAATGCAGCAATTGTTTTGTGAGTATAGTGTTGATGCGAAAACTGTGCCTCTTCTTCGATGACATAATTTGTTGCGAATGTGTGAGCAGGCTCCTCCTCCACCACCGCTGCCTCCTCCTCCTCTTCCTCCTTCTGCTCTCTGATCTGAGCAAAAAGCGGTGAAGGTAAGTCTGAGACACCTGAGCCAATCGAGCGAGGCAAGACAATGGAATTGGACGGACGGAATGAGAATTGCACTTTATACACACACTAACAGACGCATCAATATATCTATATAGATATAGTTGAAGAGATTGTGTGCGTGTGTTAAAGAGAGAGGGAAAAGAGAGCGGTTGCCATAGCGATGCGAATCTCGACAAATAACGGAAGGAGTAGAAGAAGCCGCAGATCATGTATCACCTCTCTTTTTCTTCTTGTTCTTATTCTCAAGCTTCCGATGGACCAAAGTGTGGTGGTAAAGAGAAAATAAGAGAGACGAGGAAGCCTGTAGGGCGCACTTAAATTGATACATCTCATTAATCAGCTCAGCTCAGCGCAGATACGCGCGGAGCGAGCGGTGATTTATCGAGACCTCATTGACGTTGCCATTAAAAATTTGCTGCTTCTTTTTTATTTTCGTCGGTCACATGTAACGTGATCGAAATATATTTAGGTTTAATTTGAATATTCGATTTGGTAAATGGGATTCACGGTTATCGAAAATTGCTGCAGCTCAGAAGTTTGACTTTTTAATTAGTTCAATTTTGATAGCGAATTACTTGAAATTGGAACGAGATACAGGTTTCAATTTATAATCGTTTTATTCTCTATAGTTTTAACTTTAATTTACATATTCAATATTACTTATAGCATTAGTGGTTATCGAGATGTTAATAAAAATGTGAAGATATAACTTAAAATTGCGTTACTTAAAATTGGATAACGAATTACTAAAAATTGAAATGAGATATAACTTTCAATTTGTAATCATTTTATTCTGTATAGTTTTAGCTTTAATTTACATAATCAATGTTATAAATAGCATTAGTTGATAACGAGATGTGAACCAAAATTTGCAGAAACAGATAAAAATTTCATTTCTTAATATTGAATAACGAATTAGTAAAAATTGGAAAGACGCATAACTTTCAATTTATAATCATTTTATTCTATATAGTTTTAGCTTTAATTTACATATTAAATATTGTAAATAGCTTTAGTGCTTATTGAGATATTTAGGAAAATATAATGACACTAATTAAACATTTCGTTACTCCCAATTTGATACTGAATTACTAAAAATTGGAAAGAGATACAACTCTGAACTTGAAATAGTTTTATTCTCTATAGTTTTAGCTTTAATTGAAGTAATCAATCTTACATATAGCATTAGTTGTTATCGAGATGTTAACATAAATGTGAAGACACAACTTAAAATTGCATTACTTAAAATTGGATAACGAATTAGTAAAAATTGAAAAGAGAGACAACTTTCAATTTATAATCATTTTATTATGTATAGTTTTAGCTTTAATTTACATATTCAATATTATAAATAGCTTTAGTAGTTATTGAGATATTAAGCAAAATAATATGACACTAATTAAACATTTCGTTACTCCAAATTTGATACTGAATTACTAAAAATTGGAAAGAGATACAACTCTGAACTTGAAATAGTTTTATTCTCTATAGTTTTAGCTTTAATTGAAGTAATCAATCTTACATATAGCATTAGTTGTTATCGAGATGTTAACAAAAATGTGAAGACACAACTTAAAATTTCAATACTTAAAATTGGACAGCGAATTACTAAAAATCGAAATGAGATATAACTTTCAATTTATAATCATTTTATTATGTACAGTTTTAGCTTTAATTTACATTATCAATGCTATAAATAGCATTAGTTGATAACGAGATGTGAACAAAAATGTGCAGAAACAGCTAAAAATTTCATTACTTAATATTGAATAACTAATTACTAAAAATTGGAAAGAGATACAATTCTCAACTTAAAATCCTTTTATTCTATATAGTTTTAGCTTTAATCTACATATTCAATATTATAAATAGCATTAGTAGTTATTAAGATATTAAGTAAAATATAATGACATTTGTTAAACATTTCGTTGCTCCCACTTTGATACTGAATTACTAAAAATTAGAAAGAGATACAACTCTGACCTTGAAATAGTTTTATTCTCTATAGTTTTAGCTTTAATTTGAATAATCAATATTATAAATACCATTAGTTGTTAACAAGATGTGAACAAAAATGTGCAGAAACAGCTAAAAATTTCATTACTTAATATTGAATAACGAATTATTAAAAATTGGAAAGAGATACAATTCTCAACTTAAAATCATTTTATTCTATATAGTTTTAGCTTTAATTTACATATTAAATATTGTAAATAGCTTTAGTAGTTATTAAGATATTAAGCAAAATATAATGACATTACTTAAACATTTCGTTACTCCCACTTTGATAGTGAATTACTAAAAATTAGAAACAGATACAACTCTGAACTTGAAATCCTTTTATTCTCTATAATTTTAAGTTTAATTTGCATATTTAATATAGTAAATGGCGTTAGTGGTTATAAAGATATTAATTAATAAAAATGTGAAGACTGAGATCGTTAACATTTAATTGCTTCAAATTTCACACCTAATTAAAACGAATCGAAATGAGATATAAACTTCAGCATATACAATACGAATGTTTCTTTGTTATCAACGCGATTGACTGCGTTTCAATTAAGACCCGATTACTCACTCATCAGGACGATTATTCATGTTACGTCCGGACGTGATCGAATCCGAATTCCTTCCTAATCGACGTCTGTTGTTTGTTTCATCGTCTACAATCATCAAGCAAACCGCGCTTCCTGGTTACGCGAATTAAACTAAAATATTATTAAGATAAGAGGAAAATTATCTTTTTCGAATACGTCTTCTCATCTTTATGACGTAACTTCTTAAGAAGCGTTTACGATCGTAGTTGGCGGAAGAGCAGAAGTCACGTTCATTGATAAATTGCGGCCAATAAAAGCCGTCTTTTTCTTTCTTAAGGGTTGAAAATATCGTAGCAGGTGTTGGAATTTCAGGGAACGTTTTTTGTTGTTTTTCAGGAATGTTTTTTCAATCAGAATCGTAACAGGCCAAGATAAGAAAACAAAAGCGTTTCATTATCGTTAATAAATAGAAATTGCACGAATAGATGTAACGTGAAATTCTTTAATTAGTGAGCGCGCATTGTTCTGAGGATTACGGTTACTTAATGGAGAACAGATAGTGAGTATATTAGTCGGGATTGATTGCGGCGAGGTCGCGATGCGTCGTAGTACAAAACGTTTCGTAAATAGTGAGAATTCCTCGAGGATTATCTTATTTTTTTTTTTTATTATTTGTTTAAAAAGTGAAACTGTTTCCTTCTCTTTCCGTTTCATCGCGCGCGCCTTGGATTTTCGCGCTAATAATAAAGTTTTATTGTTTCTATCAGGTCGCTAATTCCTCGCTCTTCCATAGACGCGTACAGATAACGATTGTATTATATAAATATACACACTCGAGCCAAGGATGAACACAGCGCGCGCACACATCATCAAAAAAAAAAAAACGAGAGAGAAAAAGTAATAAAAAACGATTACAGAATAAATGGGATCAGATTCATTATCATACGTAATCTATCCTTGGACGAAGAAGAAGTGTTCATGATTTATATATGTGTTGTAGTGTGTGTGGTTTCCTTGAGCGACTCATTATATTTTGTATATGAAAGAATGAAAAAAGGAAGAACAATGATAATTTATTTTAAATTGGATTTCGAGCAATTAAAATATCGTTCGGGGTTCGGGTTATTTATTGGCAGAAGTGCGGTTTATTTAAGGAAAGGAACAAGTAATGATTACAATAACTTGTTATCTCTATAATAATAACAACATCTTGTACAAACTGATTTAATTAATTTGAATAGGTTTAATGTTCAATCATACATTTCAATAACTTCAATTTGCAAAGCAATTTTTTGGAAATTGGAACAAGATATAATAATCATACTCATAATTATACTCATTTTATTCTCTATAGTTTTTACTTTCATTTGCATGTTTTATATTGTTAATAGCGTTAGTGGTTGTTGAGATATTAAAGAAAATGTAATGACACAACTTTTACAGATGTTTAAAAATTTTATTACTTCAAATTTGACAACGAATAATTAAAAATTGGAAAGAGTTACAATTTTCTAACTTACTACTATTTTATTCGCAATAGTTTTAGCTTTCGTTTGCATATTTAATATTATAAATAACGTTAGTGGTTATTGAGATTGATTACATGAATTTTGTCAGCGAATTACTAAAAATTGTAAAATGTTACAACTTTTAACTTATCATTATATTATTCTCTATAGTTTTAACTTTAATTTAAATATTCAATATTGTAAATAACTTTAGTGGTTATTGAGTTATTAATGAAAATGTAATAACATTACTTTTCAGAAGTTACAAATTTGATTTTTGAAATTTGTCAACAAATTACTGAAAATTGTAAAATGTTACAATTTTTAACTTATCATTATATCATTCTCTATAGTGTTAGCTTTAATTTGCATATTCAATATTATAAATAACGTTAGTGGTTGCTGAAATATTAAAGAAAGACACAACTAAAAGAACAACATTCTTATTTTTTTCTCGTCTTTTCATTTCCTTTGATTACGCGATAACTTAGCATACTAATTTCATCATTAGACAATCAATTTGAAGATAAAATTATGATCTCTTCAGTGATATAACAATAACATTTATATTATTCCCCATTTGCTGTTAACGAGTAGTCAAAGTTGTGAATTAAACATTGAATTTAAAGAAATTGATATCTTTAACGTATGTTACAATTGGAACAAAGTTTTTGCATTTAATAAGTAATCGTAATTACTTACTTCTACTCACTACGTTCATGCATCAAGTATTTGCAATAATTATAATTGGAATTTTCTAGTAACAAAGATCACTATCACGTCTTCTCATTTCATTCAATTACTTGACAACTATGCACACTAATTGCAGTATTAAACATTTAAAGTAGAGATAAAACTATGACCTTTTCAATGAGCCTTCAATAAGATTTATAGTATTTACCATTTGTATTGTAGCAAGCAGCCAAAGTTGTGAATAAAAATTGAATAATTATCGAATTATAGATGATGGGCGAGCGAAGCGAGTCCTGAAAAAGAACTGAAAATTTCCTTTATCACATCTTCTCTTTTCATTCAATTACTTGATAACTACGCACACTAATTACAGTATTAAACAATTAAATTAGAACGAATTAGAGATGATGGGCGAGCGAAGCGAGTCCTGAAAACGTACGAAGACTGAAACTCAATCCACACTTAACTTATTGAGTTGACATAATTGGATATTAAGATAGCTGCAGTCAGTGTACAGATAAGTGAAATAAAGATAGATTTCGCGAACCAGGAAGAAATTACACACACACAGGCGAGACAGTGTCCATTGTCGCGATTATTTTGTTATTATTAGATGCGAATAAATGATCGTATAAATATTTATCGTTCAATATTTGCACCGTACAATGATGTGTGTGTAAGTGCAGGAAAGGCACACGATGCCATTGACAGATAAGGGAGATCTCTGAATTTCCCATGACTGAATTCGCTCGCATTATCGCGTGTCGAGAGCAAAGGAAAATGAAGAGAAAATTAAATTGTGGAGAGAGGAAAAAAGAAATAATTGGAGCGTGCAAACAAAACGGTCTGTGTGTGTGCAAGTAAACAGACACACACAATTGCTCAAGTCTTCGTGAAAACGGATGAATTTGGAACGAAGTTACGAACGAAATTTGTCGACGTTATCTCCGTCGACTTTTGTTATCCACGATTAGTGCGGTTGGTATAGCAACAACTACACCAGATCTCTCCGATCAAGTGTGTGTGTGTGTGTCGATAAGGACACGTTTTTGTCCCCAAATAAATAATTACGAGCAGGAGATTATCATTGTTCTACACAAAATACAATTTATTATTATTATTATTATTGCTCCAACTATTTTCGCATAAATTCAACATTCCAACCCCCTTTAAATGATTTTTTTTTTGCGGTCACGAGTAAACATGGGAATGTAGAACCTGAGGACCCCGAGGGTGCTTAAACGTCCGTCGCCTGCGCGATTTATGGCCGAATTATTGGTTCATCCCCCTCTTTGTTTCCCAACGCAAGCACAAAAAGAAAAGAATTATTGACTCTTCCAGGTCGTAATTGGAAATAGATTATGCGACCATCGATCATAATTCCACAACCACAAAAAAAATCAATTATGAAATTATTTCCATAAACGTTTTCTGGAAACCGCACAATTAAGAAAGAAAACTTGAAATTTATTACCGAAATCGTTTACAAAAACGAAAGATTAATCATGCAATATGCATATGGAGTTCATTAGATTAGAAAAATGTGTCATGCACTTTGACCAATAAGAATGATGAAGATTTACAAGAAAAAAAAACAAGTTTACTTAAACGTTAAAGATCTAGATTTAACAGCACGATTAAATCTATACATTTTCAATCAATCAATAACATTTACTTGAAACTAATGTTTTCAATTAATTAACTATTATTATTAATAGTAAATAAAAACACTTTTAAAAGTAAATAATTTACAAAATTAATCATATATAAATTTCTATTTTCGTAATTATGAATAAATAGAACAATTGTAACGGAATTATTCACGTATTCGTGTACGTATTTTTTTTATTTCGTTTCAACTAAAACTAAACAACACAATCAGTTTATCTGTAATTATGAAATTTAAAAAGAAACCAAAAAAAAAATTAGGTGTGTTTGCTTTATGATATGATGCATATGTAGATACAATTATTACTATTCATTTAGTTTACGAAAAAATATACATTTTACTAATTTGTTAGAATGTTTTAACTTCAGATCTTTTGTGAACGAACTTATTTATGTTGTGTAATTGTGAAGCAGAATTAAGACTTTATTACTATTATCAAAGGTGACATTATTTCGTATTAAATTGTTTAGTCTAATTCACTATTTACTCGTTACTTAATAGTAAAGTAAAAAGAAAAACATTAAAGTAGAAAGAAGACCAAAAAAATTGTGAAATTTCAAGTAAAATCTAAACATAATATTTTCATTGATATCTTTATGACCACTAATTCTATTTATAATATTGAATATTCAAATTAAAGCTAAAACTATAGAGATTAGAATACTTTTACTAAACTGAAAGTGGTATCTTTTTCCATTTTTTTAGTAATTTGCTAACAAAATTGAAGTATTGAAATTTTTAAGATTTTTGAAAAGTTGTGTCATTACATTTTCATTAATATCTCTATAACTACTAACGCTATATGTAACATTGAATATGCAAATTGAAGCTAAAACTATAGAGAATAAAAGGATTATAAATTGAGAGTAGTGTCTTTTTCCAATTTTTAGTAGTTTACTAACAAAATTGAAGTTATGCATTTTGAAGATTTTTGAAAAGTAGTGTCATTACATTTTCATTAATATTTCATTAACCACTAACGCTATTTACATTATTGAATATTCAAATTAAAACTAAAACTATAAAGAATAAAAGGTTTATAAATTCAAAGTGATATAATTTTCCAATTTTTAGTAATTTATTAACAAAATTGAAGTAATCATATATTTAGATTTTTTGATAAGTAGTGTCATTACATTTTCATTAGTATCACAATAACCGCTAATGCTATTTACTTTATTGAATATTCAAATTAAAGCTAAAACTATAGAGAATAAGAGCATTATAAATTTAAAGTGGTATCTTTTTCCATTTTTTAGTAATGTGCTAACAAAATTGAAGTAATGAAATTGTTAGTGTCATTACCTTTTTGATTAATATCTCAATGACAATTAATACTATTTACAATATTGAAGATGCATATGAACACCTAAAAACTATAGAGAATAAATGGATATTAAGTTGAGAATTGTACATTCTATTTCTTTATGAAATCTAGCTAAAAAATGCTTCAGTACTATGCAAACTGCACGCACTTTCTCCACTGTCCGATTAGGAAGTACAAGAAAACGAACTTTCCCAAAATAGAAACAATAAAAAATATACTTGTTGCATCTGGAAAACATATTTTAATTAAAGAATTTGGATAAAATTTTGATTTGTAGAAAGAAAAAAAAAAGCAAGTGGTTTGTTACATTTATTTGATTTATGGTTTTCTATTGAAAGATTTACTTTCTAAATGGTACAAAAAACAAAATGTAAATAGAAAAGCACAATAATCTCATCCGCGCCCGCTTAGATTTTCTAATGTTGATTTAAACTAGAAAGTAAATACACACACGAATCGCTACTCCTTTCGTTACACGTTCAACACTCCGCATTTCCCACACTCGATGCAAAGGAAGAGACTTCCTCATTTTTCTGTTCACCTGAATCCGACCAAATTGTACTAATTCGATTTGTGTGCGTGTGTTCTTTCAAATTCGAAGAGGTTTGTTTGTATTGAAACGTGATTTTATCGTAGATTGTAAAGTTTAGATGGATGAAAAAGGCGAAAAACCTAAGAGCCATTATTGCGTGAAGTGTGCGAGACAGAAGGAGATTACACGCTCCCTTTTCTGTCGCGGCAATATGAATTCACGGTTTAATGGCATCTGTTTATACACACCAAACAATGTTATCTCGCGCGTTTAGGTTATTACCCTCTTCGTCGTGATTGCTAAGTAATTAAGATGGAGAAGAAGTGTGCAATTGTGCAACGACCGCAAAAACCGTTCCAAGTCTACTCACTTATTTGTTACACGCACTCCCTGTTTGGTGGATTTTATTCAAAATTTAATGATATTAATTAAGTTCTGACTGTACTTATATAATTTCGTTGCGTTTCGTGCACGATCGTGATTAAATATCGAAATTGAAGGGCGCAAATTATAAACCTTGGCAATCATGCGACAACGAAGGAAATTATGTACGAAAATCGATATAGTCTCTGTAAGTAAAATAATGGTGCAGTATGCTGTTGTCTTCTTAACTAACTATCGAAAACTGGTCTTGGCAATGCCACAATTCATTATGTATTTGAAGAAAGAAGAAAAAAAAAACTGTGGTTGAAAAGGAAGGATCGTCCAGGGTTATTTTGCAAAAACGCACAATCAATTTGTGAATTGAATGGGGGAATTGGGGTTGAAGGAGAACTGGTTTACCGGCCGACCTGGGGGGGGGTCTTTGTTTCGCGTGCAAATGGGGGCAGGTAAAAGAGAAAAGAAACGAAATATAAATGTGATGAGAGAAATAATGATGAGGAGAGCAGAGACTGGAAATCGGGAGAGTTGCAAGGTCATCTCTCTTGGTTTAGAAATGAACAACAAAAAAAAATAAAGAATGAAGGGTTTCCCGCTTGGGAAACGGGATCGAATGAGAGCTTTTTTT
>NW_017096344.1:43752-55164 GCF_001412225.1 Nicrophorus vespilloides
TTTTTTTTTTTTCAAGTACTTTCTGGAGTGGCGCGTTTCCGTGAAAGAGCGTGCGTTTGAGACAGAGACGAAAGGATGTGAGTAAATATGTAGTGAGATTTCTTCTCGTTCCTTTTAATTGTGTTTCAATGCGACGTCTATACACTAGCCATCTGTACGTGCGATCACTTACCTACATCAACGACGAAAATCGTCCTTTTTTTTTTTTGTTGTAATAACATTCATCAAGAACGCCATTTTCACCTGTCACCTGTCGTTTGTTTGTTTTTGTTTACGGAGTGTTCTTCTTTCATTCCCCATTTTTCTTTTTCGAAGAACAGGAAGTAATTATTTACTTTAATTTTTCGATTATTTACGATTTTCAACATTTTAATTAATAAATTAATTTTTTTTTAGAGTTATTGATTGATTTACAGTATATTATTGATGGGCGAACGAAGTGAGTCCTGAAAGGCTGTAATGTTAATTAAGTAACACACGTTGATCATTTTCAGGACTCGCTTCGCTCGCCTATATAGTTAACTGAAAATAATACAATTCGTACCTGAAGTGTGAATGTACAAAATACTGAAAAAAATGTGAAAGTAACTTTGGTGGATTCTTTATTTCTCTTATTTTAAAAACAGGCAATGATTATTTAATTATATTTAAAAATTGACATTTTTTTTGTTTGAAATCATTTTAATTTGTTTGCAAATAAGTTTTTATAGTTTTTCTTTGTTTTTCAATGTATTCTTGATGGGCGAACGAAGTGAGTCCTGAAAGGCTGTAATATTAATTAAGCAATACACTTCAATTGTTTTCATTTACTCTATATAGTTAAATGAAAATACTGAAATTCGTACCTGAAGTGTGAATGTACAAAGTACTGAAAAAAGTGTGAAAGTAACTTTGGTGGATTCTTTCTTATTCCCATTTTCTTTCTTTTATTTTAAAAACAAGAAGTAATTATTTAATTATTTTTTAAAAATTAACAATTTTGTCGTTTGAAATCATTTTAATTTGTTTGCAAATAAGTTTTTATAGTTTTTCTTTGATTTTCAATGTGTTCTTGATGGGCGAACGAAGTGAGTCCTGAAAGGCTGTAATGTTATATAAGTAACACACTTCAATTGTTTTCAGGACTCGCTTCGCTCGCCCATCATCATTCAGTCTATATAGTTAACTGAAAATACTGAAATTCGTACCTGAAGTGTGAATGTACAAAGTACTGAAAAATGTGTGAAAGCAACTTTGCTTGATTCTTTCTTATTCCCATTTTCTTTCTCTTATTTTAAAAACAAGGAGTGATTATTTAATTATTTTTTAAAAATTAACAATTTTGTCGTTTGAAATCATTTTAATTTGTTTGCAAATAAGTTTTTATAATTTATCTTTGATTTATTTTGTTTTGACTCGAAACTCAAAACAGGCGAATGATTTAAGTCAAATTTAGTTTATTTAAGCATTCAAAAACATGACTTAATTAACTTAGTTTGTAATAATTATGAATATTAATTTGAGTGTTCATATTGAATGTGTGAAATTATGGTTAGTTATGTTATAAATATTAATGATGAGCGAACGAAGTTAGTCCTGAAAGGCTGTAATGTTATATAAGTAACACACTTCAATTGTTTTCAGGACTCGTTTCGCTCGCCCATCATAATTTACTCTTACTTTAACTTAACAATAACAAATATATATTTCTTCGTTTCAGATCATTTTGATTATCTTACAAATTACTTTTTTAGAATTTTTTTTATTGTTTTATAATGAAATGTTAAGTAAATTACTCGTTAATTGCATTTCAGGACTCGACATAGTGAAATCGTACTTACAGTGTGAATGTATGAAGTATTAAAAAAAGTGTGATTTTTCGATTGATTTAGTTTTGTTTGAAAGAACCATTTTGAAGATTTCATCCGTTAACAACAAAAAAAAAATGTACAACCAATGCGTATAGACCCGACCGTTAGAACCAATAGGAATTGTTAATAACGAAAAGAGTCGGGGGTTGCCGATCCTACGTCTAGCGTTTGACGATATGATTTGCAGCTGCAACTGCTGATTTTTTATCGCGACGCAAAAACTTCTTCGTATAGAAATCGCCCAAATTTTTATTACTTTCTTATCTCCATTCGTAGCCCAATAAGAATTGTTTAAACCGTGATTCGTCGTATCCCAAAAACAGCGCGTTTTAAAACCTTAAAAGGCAATAATTTCGATAATCTGACATGTTTCAACACTTTTATTTGGATTAAAATTTATCAAATATTAAAAAAAAACAACATAAAATTTTATTTAATTTGTGTCTATAAACAAACTATGTATAACAGATCAGATCGATACAGTTTAATATAATCAAAAGGGGGCCACGCGTAAACAAACTCCATCTATACGTAGGAATGCGGATACCTTTTTTTTGAATACTCCACATTCAAGTACTTTTATAAACACGTAAGAATCTTCCCACGAATCGATACACTTTATTTTTTTTCATATAAACAAATGCAAGTGATTTGACAATAAACAGCCCGATTTCCATGGAAACGCTTAATCATCAATATAAACAAAACACTGCTCTCGATCACAACTCCCACCCTGTATTAATAAGAATTAGTCGAAAAAGTGATTAAGAATCAACGATTGTCGTTAAATTTCCAACTGATGAGACTAATCCAGAATTCCATTGTGTCCCAGCAACAATATTTTGGCCGTTCTGCAGGTGTAAAAAAGGTAGAAGAACACTGATCTACGAAATTAACTCGAACTAATAAAATTCGTACCTGAATTGTGTGAATGTTTTGTGCAAAGTGCTGAAAAAAAAAACACAAACAGTGTGAAAGTCACTTTCACTTTTGACAGCTTTTCAGGGCTCACTTCGCTCGCCCATCAAATAATAAAATCTTCTCAGAATCATCATCATTCAACTCTCATTCAGTTGACGAAGCGAAAAATTTCATTTATAATTGCTAGTTTCATTATAAAGTTCATTAGAGCTGCGAGCTTTAGAAACAAAGTGGAATGCAACAATTTTTTTTTTTTTGGAGTATAATAAAACGCTCCGGTCTACGCAAATTGGTGCACACGAATTAATTGTGCAACAATCGATTCATTCACAAATACGCACGAGATAACGTTAATGTGTACACTTATTATATACATGCTCGAATACATGATTCACTGGTATGCAAAGACGTTTTTTTTGCTCTTTTCTGGAACAATAAACATAATCGAGGGGGAAAACGGTTTAACAATTAAGTGAACGGCGAATCACGTATCCGCTTAATTCGCACAAAAATAACAACCGCAATCGAACTTTATTAAATAAATAAATAAATAAATGAATTATTAACTATGAGAGAGCTTCTTTTGTTTTGAGAATCAATGCCTCCTTTATGTTATATTATATAATACGTGCGCACTCATTTGCAAGTAATAAATTTAGATTATTTAAAAAAAAATGTTTAATTTTTCATATATATATAAGCAAATCTAATTATTCATTGTTTTAATGTTTACGTTGTAAATCAAAAGTTTTCTTAAACAATTAGTTCATTATCGGTAGTTGATGGGCGAACGAAGTGAGTCCTGAAAACAATTGAAGTTTGTAAATGTTAATTTAATTGTTTTCAGGACTCACTATGTTCGATTATCAATTAATTTCTTTATTAATAATTTAAATAAACAAAAGGTAAATATATTCATCTTTTTTTAATTTTAATTGAAACGTCGCCAAAGTTCATATAATTTCAATCTATTAGTTACTTTTAGTTTCTAAATTATAAGAATTTTTTTAAATTTATAATTTGTAGTCCAAAAGTTTATTTTTCATCCTAATATTTTTTTTTGTCAATTTATAATTTCTTAAAATCTGAACTTGATGGGCGAACGCAGTGAGTCATGAAAACAATTTAAGTGCAAATGATACTTCTATTGTTTTCAGGATTCACTACGTTCGACTATCAATTAATTTATTTATTAATAATTTCATAATTAAATAATTGATAAAGCGCTAAAGTTCATATATTTCCTACCTAATTGTTAGTTTTTAATAACTATTTTTATATTGTATGTTAACGTTTTTAAGTTGTAATTTTTGAACGTTTTCTACTATTTTATTGAAAATTTATAGTTTTTAGTTAATTTATTGCGCAAAAGTTAATATTATTTTCATTATATCCTAGTTTTTTTTTCAATTTATAATTTGTCAAAATTTGAACTTGATGAAAATAATTGAATTATTATTTGTACTTCAATTGTTTTCAGGACTCATTACGATCGACCATCAACGTTTTTAAGTTGTAATGTTTTAACGTTTTCTATTGTATTGAAAATTTAGAATTTGTGGATAATTTTTTAATACAATTTTCAATCAATTATATAATTTTTTTTATAATTTGTTAAAATCTGATCATTGATGGGCGAACGAAGTGAGTCCTGAAAATAATGGAAGTACAAATGATAACTCAGTTGTTTTCACAACTTCTTTATTAATAGCCTGAAAAATTTTAATTTATAATTTTAACTGAAAGACCGCAAAAGTTTTCAACTTATTAATTATTTTTAGTAATTATTTTTATATTCTATTTGAACGTTTCTAAATTATAATATTTTGACGTTTTTTACTGTTTTATTTCAATTGTATAATATGTGGATTATAATTTGTTAATATCATGTCTATTTTTGAAATTAATAATTTGTCAAAATCATAACTGGATGTGCGAAAGGGCACAAAAGTTCATATAATTTTCGAAATTTTTAGTTGAATTAGTATTTTAAGGGTAGTATTAGTAATTTAATATTGTAATTTAAAATTAATAACATTTCTATTACATTTTTTTTTAAATTAATTAATAATTGTGTTTTATACCTAAATTGATGGGCGAACGCAGTGAGTCCTGAAAAACAATTGCGTTTGTGTTATTATAGTTTGTTGCTAAGTTACAACTTAGGGGTGGTTAACGTTTGCAGAATAATTTCTATCATTGAAATCATCCCCTCTCGCAACAGCAATTGTTTGCTACTAACTTTCGAATCTAGGGGGTGTTACCAATAGGGGTGTAATTCCTGAATTCTCTCTCTATCGCTCTTTCATCTCTTGCATAGCCCAGTCAGAGGTGTTCTCTCTATTTCACGCAGCTTTTTTCGCAAGAGAACACCAATTATTGCGCAACCGCAACCGTTCATAGGGTATACCTGGCACACACACACACACACATAGTCACAGCCTTCCTCATAATACACACGCACACACAAACACATACAGTCGAGACCAGCCGAAAGGTAGTTGAATTCACAGCTAAGCGCATAATGTTATCAGCGTCGGTGCGGAGCGGAGCTACATTGTTCACTCGCCGCTCAGTCGTCGGGAGACCCGAAATAATATCGTAGTTGCGGAGGATTCAAACAAAAATTTGAAGAAAAAAAAGAGAAGAGAAGAACGCGTGTTTCCGTAAAAGTGTTTTTTTTTTGTTGTTTTAAATAGTTTATTTATTTATTTACATATAATTAAATAACTAAAAGGTGCTGTGTGCGTTACGATTTTGTTTTTTTTAATTATAAAATAATTGAAAGTCTCTTAATTGATGCTTCAAGTTTTTCCGTTTTGTTTCATTTATTTTTTCGGATGAGGACGAACAAGTGAAACGCGGCGACGGCGCCTCATTTTTTTTTTTTTTTTGAATTTATATTTATATAAATTTATTGTTTTCGCTGATGGATGATTGCGGCGACGACGACGATGATTTTGAAGTGCGTCTGATCTGATATAACAACAACAGCAAAAAAAAAATCAAAATCTTGTGTGTTACAAATTGGAAATCGATCCAAAAAGAAAGAGATTTTTCTTTTGGTTTTTTGTTCTTTGGTGTTGTGTGATTTGGATCTATCTATCTCCTCCTCGTCTTCTGGTTTTTTTGTTTTCTTTGGTTTTGGTGAACTGGATGTGTTAGAGTGCGACGACGGAGTACTTCTAGGATGATGCTGGGTGATGCTGGAAGCGGCACCACTCGCCCCTGACCTACTGGATGAAACCTAATGTGTTAACGTGAGTAACAACATCGAAACAAACGACCCTCTCTTTTTTTTTTCTCAAAGCACTCTTTGATGCGTCAACCCTCTTTCGAAAAAATGTATATTTTAATTAATTCTTTCAACCCTTTCATCCATCTCGCACCTGCATGCAAATTCGAAAGACTCTCTTTAAAAACTTTATTTGTAAGTTAAACTTACTTTAAAAACTTAAATTACTCTTGTTTACACACATTACCCCGAATCCAATGTCCTCCGACGACAACAGAAAAAACTTTACATTCATTGCTAGAACAAATATTTATACGAAAAATATAACATATTTAAACGAATCAATTGAAACAATAAAAAGTCCGAATTGTAAAAATTTATGGAAAATTTTTACAATTTCTTAAATTAATTTAATTGACTTTTAATTATTTTTTTTTCTATCTACATAAATTGGTTTTTTTTGTTTGTCTGAGAAAGAATGAAAGAGGTAGAAACTTTGAAAGATCAAAGGAAGCGTGTGTAAATGTAGAATTGATTTGTTGAAGCAATAAAAATAAGTGATGGTATTATAAAGTTCACTTTAATGCAGGTTAAGATTCTTGTAACTCAATTATAGGAACTAATGGAATCAGGGAGCAATAAAAAAAAAACGAACTGGTGGAGTTAATTTAGTCCAATTGTCTCTGAATGATGTACACTAAATCGTCTTGTTACTAAGTAGAGAAGTTTGCATTTGGTTTTGTGATCAAGACGCAAGTTGTAACTGGATTAGTTTTCAAAGAAATGAAGAAAACATTTGTACCAATATTCTCTTTACTGTTAATTTATCTGCGAGTTTTGCGTTCGTTCCATCGTTTTCCCACCAATTGTCTCTGAATTATGTACACTAAACCATCTCGATACTAAGTAGAGAAGTTTGCATTTGGTTTTGTGATCAAGACGCAAGTTGTAACTGGATTAGTTTTCAAAGAAATGAAGAAAACATCTGTACCAATTCTCTTTACTGTCAAGTTTTGCGTTCGTTCCATCGTTTTTCCACCAATTGTCTCTGAATCATGTACACTAAACCATCTCGATACTAAGTAGAGAAGTTTGCATTTGTAAGATACGAGTTGTAAAACTGGATTAGTTTTCAAAGAAATGTAGAATTTTTTTTACCAATATTCTCTTTTTGGTGTCAATTTACCACCGAGTTTCGCGTTTTTTTTTTTCTTCCCACCCGTCGGGACGTTTCGCAATTTGCATTCCGCCGAAGTGTTAACACGTTACGAGCACATTTCGTTATTTAATAAACACATTAAGTACAATACAAAGTTCAATTCCGAGTTTGCCGTCTCCTCCACTACCTACTCTCTAAGTGTGTACGCTCTATAGATTTTCAGAAAAGAAAAATAGAAAAAAAATATACGAAATTATATAATTTCAAAGAATCTCAAATACTCAAACAAACTTAATTAACTTAACTTAAATAACTTTTGTTTTGCGTTATTTATATGATTGATAATATAACGATTAATTTTAATAGACTTAAGTCATTTACTTGATATTCAAACAAACTTAAGTCACTTTGTTCATTATTAAAAAAGGTGACTACGATGAGTTTGTTTCGATCAATTTACTTAATAAAATTATGATGAACAAATTTTTATTTTAAGATAGAAAAAAATATGCGGAATTATATAATTTCTATTGAATATTTGCGCATACATGCAAGACTTTCAAAGAAACTTGAGTAACTCTAATTTTGAGACTCAAACAAACTTAAGTAACTTAATCTCTAATGGACTTAAGTAACTTTTTTTTATGTTCGTCACTTGAATGATCATATAAATTTTATAAACTTAAGTAATTACTTGAGATTCTAACAAACTTAAGTCACTTTTTTTTCATAAGCGAATTAAAGGTGACTTTGATGAGTTTGTTTCGATCGATTTACTTAATATAATGATGATGTAGAGGATGTTTTTTTTTGTTATACAATTTCTATTGAATATTTGTGCACATGTAAAACTTTCAAAGAAACTTGTGTAACTTTTATTTGATTCTCAAATAAGTTAAATAACTTAGTCTCTAATGAACTTAAGTAACTTTTTTACTTGAATTAGAATTTAACGACTCATTTTACCAAACTTAAGTAATTTACTTAAGATTCTAATAAACTTAAGTCACTTTTTTTTTCATAAGCGAATTAAAGGTGACTTTGATGAGTTTGTTTCGATCGATTTACTTAATATAATGATGATGTAGAAGATGTTTTTTTTTATTATATAATTTCTATTGAATATTTGCGCACATGTAAAAGTTTTAAAGAAACTTGTATAACTTTATTTGATTCTCAAATAACTTAAGTAACTTAGTCTCTAATGAACTTAAGTAACTTTTTTGACGTGATTTACTTGAATTATAATTTAACGATTCATTTTAACAAACTTAAGTAATTTACTTGAGATTCCAACAAACTTAAATCACTTTTTTTTCATAAGCGAATTAAAGGCGACTTTGATAATTTCGTTTCGATCGATTTACTTAATATAATGATGATGTAGAGGATGTTTTTTTTTATTATATAATTTCTATTGAATATTTACGCACATGTAAAACTTTCAAAGAAACTTGTGTAACTTTTATTTGATTCTCAAATAAGTTAAGTAACTTAGTCTCTAATGAACTTAAGTAACTTTTTTACGTGATTTACTTGAATTATAATTTAACGATTCATTTTAACAAACTTAAGTAATTTACTTGAGATTCGAAGAAACTTAAGTCACTTTTTTTCATCAGCTGACTTTGATGAGTTTGTTTCGATCGATTTATTTAATATAATGATGATGTGGAGGATGTTTTTTTTATTATACAATTTCTATTGAATATTTGTGCACATGTAAAACTTTCAAAGAAACTTGTGCAACTTTTATTTGATTCTCAATTAACTGAAGTAATTTAGTCTCTAAAAAACTTAAGTAACTTTTTTACTTGAATTAGAATTTAACGATTCATTTTACCAAACTTAAGTAATTTACTTAAGATTCTAATAAACTTAAGTCACTTTTTTTTCATAAGCGAATTAAAGGCGACTTTGATGAGTTTGTTTCGATCGATTTACTTAATATAATAATGATATAGAGGATGTTTTTTTTTTATTATATAATTTCTATTGAATATTTGCGCACATGTAAAACTTTCAAAGAAACTTGTGCAACTTTTAAACTTAAATAACTTAGTCTCTAATGAACTTAAGTAACTTTTTTGACGTGATTTACTTAACGATTCATTTTAACAAACTTAAGTTATTTACTTGAGATTCCAACAAACTTAAGTCACTTTAGTAGGTGACTTTGATGAGTTTGGATTGAATTACTTAATGATAGAGGATGTTTTTTCCAATCAATTGTGAACATGTTTACACAGTTACAATGAATTCTATTTTTAAGATAGAAAAAATTGTATTTTACACCTGGATTTGATCGATGAGTTCAATACGATGATCGTAGTAAGTTTCTGTTTCTAAGCGTGCTCGGAACAATCGGATTTATCTACGAGACAAATCGATTCATTACTATTTTATTTTCGACTACAAATTTTAAAGTTCATCCACACATCCACTCCAAATTCTCTACAAATAGATCAATCAATCAATTTAAGTTTAATAATAAATAAGTTTATGTAGATGGAAAAGGAATGTATATGCAAAAAAAAAAAAGTTGTAATGAAAGTAATTTTTTCTCTCTCGATTGCGAAAATCGATTTGGTTTTGGAGAGCTGCAGCAGTGGAATGCGGCGGCGGCGGCTAACGTCGTCGTCGTCGTGTGTGAGTGTGTGTATCGATAAGATTGCGCTGGAATTCTCTCCTCGGTCGATGGGTTTTTCGATGCGAAACCGAGGAAAATAGTCAGCTGGAAATACTACTACGCTCGAGGTTTATAATTAGTAACCTGCATATCCTCCTCTCCGAAATCGCTATCGTAGTTATGGTAACAACGCACACAGTAACGTAGCAACAACTCCATTGACTTTTGTTACGTAAACAACAGCAACAACAGCAACAGTGGTTCAGCTGTTTATTTTTTTATTTTGCCATTTAATTAAAAAAAAGAAGGTATAAATTGAAACAGAAACAAAAATTGTGTTTATTTGTTTGTTTTGACATTTGTTGATCACGTTTCAACGGAAAACAAAGGAGTTTTGGCATTGAGGAAGGTCGGAAAATCAACAAATTGTATTTGTTGTTTATTTATTTTTTTTATATAAATTTTAATTGTGTGTTTGTGTGCGTCTTTCTTGTTGAAACGAAAAAAAAATAATTGTTATCGAACATATGCAGAGTGCTTTAAAAACAAATGAATGATGATACACGACGATTAACCAATAGTAATCGTTTAGTGAATTGGCTTTGCGGTTATTACGTAGAAAGAAGAAACGACAATAACAGTAGTGAATCAAAGTGTGCGGCTTTACGTCGAAAAACCGTCGGACTTCCGGCGGACGACTTCTGTTTCGTAACTGATTTGCCAAATAAGCAACAATAAAAAAAAGCAGTAATTACATATAGTTTAAAGCGTACGTGCCAATTCCCATGACTTAACTTAAATCGCTTTGAGTCCAAAATCCAATTAGATTTTTACGATTACAAGACTTAATTTAAGACACTTTCAAATAATAACTCATCGCTCATATATAATGAATGACTTGAGTTGAGTCAATTTCAGGTGATATTTCTTAAGAGGTGAACTACGAAATCGTGTTTTACTTAATAAATCATTTATATGGTACGACTTAAGTTTTTTTTTTTAGTATCGTTTTGGATGCACGTTAAAATGATTGATTCAAGCTATAAAAGAGAAGAATGTTGTTTTTTTTTTTGATATATCGTTCAATAATTAGGTTCCATTTGCGTTACTTAACTTAAGTACAGTTTGATTGTTTCTTGAAATTGCGTAACTGTTAAGTCAGCGTTTTTGGCTTTAACAAAGTGACTTATTGAGTTAAGTAAGTTAGGGCGATTGAAAAGTTGAGACAAAGTTTAATTGAAATGTTCACGTTGTGTGTGTTTGTATTTGTCTTCCAATAATTGTTGATAATCGTCGATTTGCGTAAATTGCGAATAGGCGGATCGCACTTAATTGGTGTTAATTGGCGTCTCCAATATCCTGCTTGTGTGTACGTATTTGCATGCAACGCGGCTTCTCTCAGCCTCCTACGCTCTCATCATTTTCGTTCTTTTTTCTATACTTAAGTCAATTTCATCTCCATCTTCTTCTAATCTCTCTCTCTCAGTCCCGACGTTTTTCCAATTTGATTCCACTAAAAACGTGTGTATTCCAACAATTCGCATTTATTACCGTGCAAATATTATCCTTCTATTATCATTATTGCGTTACCCATTTCGTCGTATAACTTCTTTTTTTT
>NW_017096344.1:55188-55399 GCF_001412225.1 Nicrophorus vespilloides
GATTTAAACGCGTTTTTCTGAGACGCCATCTATCGGATCGACAATAAATTATTGAAACTATAAAAGTTTAATCAACTTGTAATTAGTTTATCGAAATTGTTCATTTAGCTGCTGTTAAGAAGTTAAGAATGTAACTTTTTTTTTTGAATGTCTTTAAGCAGTAAATACGTAATTTAGTTGACAAATAGTTGCCTAAATTGAAAAGCATCTG
>NW_017096344.1:55408-65144 GCF_001412225.1 Nicrophorus vespilloides
TTTAACACCTTAAATGGGTATGTCGTATATATTCGTCATGTTCTCTTACATTGCGAAGCGCTTATGACGAATATATTCGCATCGTGTCACTTCGTACTGTTCACGTAACTTTAATGTCATCACCAAGAAATACTAGTTTTTATGTTTAATATATATTAATATATTAATAATATGTGACGTAACATAAATACAAACAATAACATTGGAAATCATATAAACAATATGTAGATTATTTTCATTTACTAATTATTATGATTTCGATGATTTAAACGCGTTTTTCTGAGACGCCATCTATCGGATCGACAATAAATTATTCTATTTTTTTTTCTCTCTCTCACGAGATTGGGGATTACGTGGTGCAATCGAGTGGCTATGCTTTACGATGGAAATGCACGTTTTTTTTTTCCTTTCTAATACCTCGCAAAAGCTCGTGCTTATTTATGGCTGCGGGTCGCGAAAGAGGTAAGAGCGAAGCGGTCGCAAATCGGCGATTAGCTTCGATTCCCCGTTTAAGCAAGATTTAAGTCCGATAATTCATGCTAAGGCAAACAAATCAATAAGTCGCGACGTGCGAATACCGAACATCTTTGGACTGCCGCCGCAGCCGCAGCCGCCTTTACATAATTTCGAAATTTATATTCGCAGACAGTTTTTTTTTATTTTGTTTTGTTTCTTAGTGTGTGTTTGTTTTCGATTCGTTTCTTTTTCAAATGTCAAAGACCGTTGTTAACCCATCCATAATTGAAGATCAATTTTGTCCATCGTGCAAAGAATAATTGTGTAAACCATGCTTCTTACTACAAGTAGTAGTAGTTTTTTTTGTAGTTACGAAAGGCTAGTGACCCTTTTTCCCCCCATTCCTTCAATCAATCAGATTACGTTTTTCCCCACAGTCGTCGTCGTCGCCTGCTCGTTAATCTACAATGGGCCTAAGCGCAAACAAAAGCGCTCCATTATTTTTGCGCAAACACGTTTGCACAATCTCTCTTTCTCTACGCACTTTGTGCTCTCCTTTTTGCAGCTTCCTCCATCTCTCTTTCGTTCCTCAAAACTCACCACATTTCCTCCTTCTACACACACGTCCACGCATTCGGATTGAATCGATCCACAATACATGTATAATTGGATATGCGCTTCGAGGAACGTGCTTATTACTCGTTTGAAACAGTAGACAAATATTTGATATTATATCTCTGCACCTCTCTTCACTCCACCCCTCGTTCGCACGGAATTCCACAGCGCACTAGAAACAGTTTATTAACGAACCAAAAACATTTTCGTTCTTTCGTCAATAACAACAATAACAATCAACAAAAAAGAAAAACTCGCTCATCAATGAAGTGACGAAGTTGAGAACGTGACAAGTCATTCAAATATATTTCAACTACAAAACTCATTCACCATTAATTTCATACATCAAATTGGATTACTATTGTATGACTTTTAAAAACGTAAATGACGTATATATTCGTCATGGCAGCGCTTATGACGAATATATTCGCATCATGTCACTTCGTATGTAACTTTAATGCCATCACCAAGAGAAACTAGTAGCTTAATATGTGACTTAAGTCAGTAAGTTTATTGGGCTTTCTCTTTAAGACAACTTCAGACTTAATTGGTTTTCACGTATTGGGTAACAATTTAAACATGAAGTTAAAAAAAAATAGATAAAACAATAAGTTTAGTCAACTTGGAATTAATTTATCGAAATTGTTCATTTCTCCATTGTTTATTTACGAATTAAACTTATGTAACTTGGTTACGTTTAAAGTTGAATGAAGTTGAGAATGTAACCCTTTTAATGTCTTTAAGCAGTAAATACGTAATTTAGTTGACAAATAGTTGCATAAATTGAAAAGCATCTGAGATTAAGTAACTTGATTAAGTTGACTTACTCTCATTTAATTAATCGAGAAGGCTAGTTACTGTTGCGATGGTAAAGAATATCACATCAATCTTAAATTACAATCATTCACCTTAAAAATCGTATGACTTTTGCGAACTTTAACGCCTTAAATGGGTATGTCGTATATATTCGTCATGGTAGCGCTTATGACGAATATATACTTGTCACTTCGTACTGTTCGTGTAACTTTAATGTCATCACCAAGAGAAACTAGTAGCTTAATATGTGACTTAAGTCATTAAGTTTATTGGGCTTTCTCTTTAAGACAACTTCAGACTTAATTTAAGTTATTGGTTTTCACGTATTGGGTAACAATTTAAACTTGAAGTTAAAACAGTACGTTTTGGATTTAGTCTATAATAGAAACTCTGAGACTTTGTGGGCTAATATCAGCTTATTTGTCGCGTCAGACTTTAATTTGCTTATATGGACTTTAGTGTTATATAAAACACGCAGTAAATTCGTTTTTATTGGGTTGGAAATGGGTGAGAGAGAGAAATTAGTGTCGTCTTAAGGGCTAGAAGTGCGTATAATCCGGCCGCGGAGAATGGTAAACTAATTGGCCCATATTGTAATTGCCTTTCATCAATTAATGAACCGGATGAATTATGATGGACGAAACGGCGTTTCTGTTGCGTAACGATACCGAAACGCGAGAGATGAAGATATGGGAGGAGATGGAGCGGAGTGAGATGGAGATAGAGTGCAAGGATGTAAGCGAGTGGGAATAAAATTGGAGTTGACGGGGGATTCGTGTTTTACGATTATGTGAATGAGTTATGGTAGATCCTAATACAAATTAATATCTACCGACAGTTGGCCGTATAAATATGTATATATTGCATGTAATATATTTATATACGCGTATAACTCTTTCTCCTTTACCTTCTTTTCCCTTCATCCACCGGTACTCTTATTTCGTATCAAGTGTGCTACAGCTACTACAAACCACCACCAAGATTAATTGTTTTTTGTTTCGAGATGCGTTTTGTTTTGAGAGAGAGAGGTCCATCATCTCCGAATTGCGTAACTCTCTTCCTTCTGCTTCGTAACAGGAGAAGGTTTATTTACATTCACGTTTATTTACACCTTCGATTACCATTATCGATTGCATAAGTGTATCAATATTTATTCGAAACGGTTTGTTGCTCGCCTCGCACGTGTCTCTCTCCGAAAAAAAAAGAAATCATCAGCATCTTGATCATCATCTTTCTATTTACGCGCTTGCATTACTAACAGAATTTCCCCGTCGAGGAGGCGTAGCAAACAACAACAACAACCAAAAAAAAACAACATCAAAACAAATTAATTTTAGTTTACCTAGTTCTTCGCGGTTGTAATTCGGGCCGGAAATACACGCGTCGAGCGAAAGCGAGATTCCTCCGTGGCGGAATCACGAAAAACCGTGGGGGAGTGTATATTTTTAGAGCGGGCTTTGGAAAATCGCGCGACGACCAATCGGATTCCTCGAACGCGAATCGCCATCTTCGGTTCGTCGCTTGTTTCCTTTTGCAAACAATGCAATGATTTGTTGTTGCAAAAAAACAAAAACAAAAAAAAATCATTGACAAATGAAGAAGGTTATTATCTACAATTTCTTAATATCGAAGAAATGTTTAATTAATTTACAATTGAAACTATAAAAGTTTAATCAACTTAGAATTAATTTATCGAAATTGTTCATTTAGCTGCTGTTAAGAAGTTATGAATGTAACTTTTTTTTTGAATATCTTTAAGCAGTAAATTTGTAATTGAATTGACAAATATTTGCATAAATTGAAAAGCATCTGAGATTAAATTTCAAGTTGACTTACTCTACAAAAATCGTATGACTTTTAAGAACTTTAACACCTTAAATGGGTATGTCGTATATATTCGTCATGTTCTCTTACATTGCGAAGCGCTTATGACGAATATATTCGCATCGTTTCACTTCGTACAGTTCGTGTAACTTTAATGTCATCACCAAGAAAAACTAGTAGCTTAATATGTGACTTAAGTCAATAAGTTTATTGGGCTTTTTCTTTTAAGACAACTTCAGACTTAATTTAAGTTATTGGTTTTCACGTATTGGGTAACAATTTAAACTTGAAGTTAAAAAAAATAGATAAAACAATAAGTTTAATTAGTAAAATTTTTTCATTGTTTATTGTTTATTTACGAATTAAACTTAAGTAACTTGGTTACGTTTAAAGTTGAATTAATCGAGAAGGCTGTTGTAGCTGCTGTTAAGAAGTTAAGAATGTTACTTTTTTTTTTAAATATGTAATTTAGTTGACAAATATTTGCATAAATTGAAAAGCATCTGAGATTAAGTAACTTAATTAAGTTTCAACTCATTTAATTAATCGAGAAGGCTAGTTACTGTTGCGAATGAAAAGAACGCGATTTTTTAAAAGTATAAATATGTAATTTAGTTAGCTTTGGACAATTTGTAAACATTAATTCTCTCTCATTTCAACGAATTAAACTTAAGTAATTTGATTACGTTTAAAGTTGAGATTGATTTGATTCCTTTTCATTTACTTAATCGAATGTAAAGAAATAGATTTTTCTAAACAGTAAATCTGTAATTTAGTTGACAAATAGTTACATAAATTGAAAAGCATCCGAGATTAAGTAACTTGATTAAGTTTCAAGTTGACTTACTCTCATTTAATTAATCGAGAAGACTAGTTGCTGTTGCGAATGCAAAGAAGGCGATTTTTGTAAAGTATAAATATGTAATTTAGTTAGTTTTGAACAAATTGTAAACACTAATTCTCTCTCATTTCAACGAATTAAACTTAAGTAATTTGATTACGTTTAAAGTTGAGATTGATTTGATTCCTTTTCATTTCATTAATCGAATGTAAAGAAATAGATTTTTCTAAACAGTAAATCTGTAATTTAGTTGACAAATAGTTGCATAAATTGAAAAGCATCTGAGATTAAGTAACTTGATTAAGTTTCAAGTTGACTCATTCTCATTTAATTAATCGAGAAGGCTAGTTGCTGTTGCGATGCTAAAGAAGGCGATTTTTGTAAAGTATTAATATGTAACTTAGTTAGCTTTGGACAATTTGTAAACACTAATTCTCACTCATTTCAATGAATTAAACTTAAGTAACTTGATTACGTTTAAAGTTGAGATTGATTTGATTCCTTTTCATTTCATTAATCGAATGTAAAGAAATAGATTTTTCTAAGCAGTAAGTTTGTAAATTAGTTAGTAAAGATTTGAGAATTGTATTGAAGTGGAGATTTGTTGATGTCCAATCCGAAACGTTAATTGCAATTTGCACGTGAGTCACGTAAGTAGTAGTAGAAGGAGGAGGAGAAGAGAGAAAGATGATGATCGCCAATAAAGCGCGACGGGTTTCGTTATCCGCGTCGTGGCTACCTCAGGAAAAATCAATTTCGCTCGGGCTTAAGTAATTGTTGGTAAGTGGATGTTGTTGGTTGTTGAAGGAGGAGGTGGAGGAGGAGGAGGATGAAGAGTAGAAGGTGGAGGAACAGGAAACTTTTGCGAAGGTGAGGCGATTGTAAGCGAAAAAAAAAAGAGTGTATGTAAACGCGGCGGCAACAGCAACGAAGAAAAAAACAAAAAGAGTAAAGAAGAAAGCGAAAGACACACGGATCGTCCTTCGCCTGGATTCGCGAGATTAGTTTGCAGTCAAGGATTTCAGGTGTGTAAGTGTGTGTGTGTGTGTGCGTTCGAGTCTGATGCAAAGAGAGTAAGTAGCTGATGCTGCGAGGTGAGGAGGAGGAGGAGAGGAACGATGCGAAGAGAGATGAGATGTTTTGAAGGGTGAAGGTGTTGTCGACCCGAACACGTTCCGATGTCGACCGTGTGCATGTGTGCACTGTGCATTAAGTCGCATGCCTTTAGTGTGCATATACACATATGTGTGTGTATGCGCCTACTACATCGATAAACAATCGGATTCCGCGGTCGGCTGGGGGACTGCGAGCAATTAAACCTGGAAAATAGACGAAGGAAACTTGGTCTTCTGCAAAGGAGGCGTCGAACAGAAAGAAGAAGAAGAAGTACACAAAGAGAGAAAACAAAGAAAGAAAGAACAACAACAACTAGTGGTAGTGGTAATAGGCATTGTTCGACAGCAAGGATTATTAATTACTAATAACTTAACGTACAGAAAGGACGAGCCGGAAAGGCTGCCGAACGATCAAAGTCAAAGTCGGCTTTGCGTAGGAAACAAACGCACAAACATATTTGTAACAGCTCTACGCCTTCTACTCTCTCTATCTCTCTCCAGATTAATTACCCTTCCAATCTATCATTCCTCGTATGCTCTCGTTACGATTTCACAATTGTAATCCAATGATATCAATACTTGAAACCTTCGACGATAATCTACGATCATTACATTCAAGTCTTTATTTATACAAGTTATAAAAACTTTTCGATTTAACACATTTATTAGTTTCAATGATAATTTAGCTATATAATTAATTAAAGTCGACTCTTCTTTCGAGGTAATAACTATTTATTTATTGACTTAAGTCAGTTTCGCACGTCTCCTTAACCCGCTTAAAGCGCAACCTTTAGTGTGTATGCATGTCATTGGAATTTCGTTGTTTCATTGAAAACGAATTCATTTAGTCAACATAAACTGAATCTGTACGTCGGGTATTTTATTGGTAATCTTTACTAATCTTTTTGGTAAATCGTTATTAAAATAATTTCGATTTCCATCGATTGAAATCGTTAACGCTAATAATGTCATCTTAGCTTAATGAATCTATTCAAATCAAGCGCTCTTAAATAGTCGACTTACATGAATGAATAATATATTCAAAGTCTTAATAATATCTCCATTAGAAAGTTTCCCAGTGAATCGATTAATAAAATTATTGTTACACTCGACGTGTTTATCACTTTTCAACTCAATCCATTTCGAATTTTTGTTTTTCTCGTCACATCGAAAAGATTTCAATGAAAAACTTTAACAATTCAATACTTTGCTTACTTGCTATGATTGTTGTTGCTATGGATACACTTTAATATATCGCCAACTTTGTTATACAATCAAACAGCAACAACAATTGTATCTTCAAAAAAAATGCTTCTAGATTTTGTCGCAGAAACGTATAAAAACTATTGTTTTTCTTCATATCGAATGAAGAAATTTAACAATTCAATACTTTGCTTACTTATAAAGTCTGCTACGATTATCGTTGCTATGGATACACTTGTATATATTGCAAAGTTGCAAACTTTGTTATTTAACCAAATAACAACAACAACAATTGTTTCTTCAAAGAAATACTTCTAGATTTTGTCGCAGAAAAGTATAAAAATTATTGTTCAATTTTTGTTTTTCTTCATATCGAATAGATTTCAATGAAAAACTTTAACAATTCAATACTTTGCTCACCTAAAGATTATCGTTGCTATGGATACACTTTAATATATTGCAAAGTTGCCAACTTTGTTATTTAACCAAATAACAACAGCAACAATTGTTTCTTCAAAGAAATACTTCTAGTTTTTGTCGCAGAAACGTATAAAAATGATTGTTCAATTTTAGTTTTTCTTCATATCGAATAGATTTCAATGGAAAACTTTAACAATTCAGTACTTTTCAATACTCACCTAAAGATTATCGTTGCTATGGATACACTTGTATATAATGCAAAGTCGCCAACTTTGTTATTTAACCAAACAACAACAACAACAATTGTATCTTCAAAAAAATACTCCTAGATTTTGTCGCAGAAACGTATAAAAACTATTGTTTTCTTCATATCGAAAAGATTTTAATGAAAAAATTTAACAATTCAATACTTTGCTTACTTATAAAGACTGCTACGATTATTGTTGCTATGGATACACTTTAATATATTGCAAAGTCGCCAACTTTGTTATTTAACCAAATAACAACAACAACAATTGTTTCTTCAAAGAAATACTTCTAGATTTTGTCGCAGAAACATATAAAAACTATTGTTCAATTTTTGCTTTTCTTCATATATAAAAGATTTCATTGAAAAACTTTTAACAATTCAATACTTTGCTCACCTAAAGATTATCGTTGCTATGGATACACTTGTATATATTGCAAAGTAGCCAACTTTGTTATTTAACCAAATAAGAACAACAATTATATCTTCAAAGAAAATAGTACTAGTTTTTGTCGCAGAAACATATAAAAATTATTGTTCAATTTTTGTTTTTCTTCATATCGAATAGATTTCAATGGAAAACTTTAACAATTCAATACTTTGCTTACTTATAAAGACTGCTACGATTATCGTTGCTATGGATACACTTGAATATATTGCAAAGTCGCCAACTTTGTTATTTAACCAAACAAGAATTGTATCTTCAAAAAAATGCTGCTAGATTGCAAAAACATATAAAAATTATTGTTTTTCTTCATATCGAATAGATTTCAATGAAAAACTTTAACTGTGCTCACCTAAAGATTATCGTTGCTATGGATACACTCGTATATATTGCTAATGTTGATCAAAGTGATCTGTCGACTCGGACTATCGAGTTAAGAAGCTGTTGCGGTTAAGAGATGAGAGGAGAGAAGGATAAAAGCTGCTGGTAGACAGCAGAAGACGAATCACCATTGTCTCCGGAGTTAATTGAATCGCGTCTCGCGGTCTCGTCGTTAATGCAATTGACACATTTAATGCCAGAGAGAGAGAGAGAATGAGAAGAGGAGGAGAAGGCTTTGCGTTCATTGTTTCAAGAGGAGATCCACAAAGAGAGCATAAATTAAGTCGCTGCAGACGACGCAGCCCACTTAATCCACCACTCCACCTCTATCTCTCAGCGTTAATTTCTTATTTTCGCTGTTATTTATCGACGATCAAACTACATTTTTTTGTTTTATTACATTTTGCCGCTTTTGAAGATGCAAAGAAGGCGCGAAGATTATTGACGCACTTCAGGACTTTTGTTGTTAAGTCGGGATTACGATGAGATCAGAGACGAGAGAGAGAGAGACTTACATGTACGATTGAAGAAAGACGAAGAGAGAAAGAGTGAAACTGCCAATTAAAAGTGTTACTACGGTCGTATTAAACGGCATTTCCATATGCATGAGCTGAAACTAATAATCGCGACGGCCGCGAGCGAAGGATAAATCACGAGCGACAATTCGATTTCTTTCAAAATGCTTCCAATTCCAATTGATTTAAATTTCTCATTGTGTAATGTGAAGATCTTGGGAGTTCTTGTAATGATTGAGTGAACTTATGCATATAGTTGTTATCTCCTGTTGTGAGAAATCCGCAAGTTTATGCAACAATTGCGTTATTATGATTACGGCGTGGTAAAGTGAGTTTTCAAATGATGATGATGGTAGTGGAAGTGATGGGTGAGTTCACGTCGCGCGCGCGTTCTCTTCTTCACTCGTTCACTCGGTGTCCAACTCTTTTTTCTTTTTCTTTTTAATTCTCTCAGCTATCCCAGCATCTCGCGATAATCGTCTGGCGCCAAGGAGATTCATTTTTCCCGTTCCGCTCCGTCTGCGCGTATCAAATTACGAATTAAGAAGACGTAAAACACGAAAATTGAAAGAGCGTCCATACATCATTCCCACCGTTACATAAACGCGGATTCTCGAGGATGGATGGATGGATGGATGTGGAAGAGAGCGAAAGAAATGGAGAAATTATGTTGATGAAGAGTAGTAGAATGAAGGGAGGCAGTTTCGGTGTGAGAGAACAGTCGGGTTTTCTGTGAGAGCCCCGGAGAAACCGGAGCCGACCTATTTATGAATCACACGGATTGCGGTTTAATCGCACACGGTAATCGGACACCTTTCGGCCACCAATAATAATAATACTTACTTACTTACTACGAGG
>NW_017096344.1:65169-68739 GCF_001412225.1 Nicrophorus vespilloides
AGATTGTTCATAGCAACAAGTGGACGTATCGTAAAGAAGTGTTGTTATTTAAGTTCTTGAGGAGAGAAGTAAATAAATTGCGAATAAAAGTGCAAAAAAACAAAAAAAAAAGTAGGTGTAGTTGTGTAGAGCTGTTCGAGACGTTGCGTAACTTCATGTCCATTTGTTGCTATGAACAATCAAAACTAGATAGTTTTAGGTATCGAAAGGGCTTGTTTAAATTAGAATTGAAACAGTCTAAAATCCAAATTTATTAATCACAATTTTTCATTATTTTTTACCAAAATTTCCATTTAGCATCCTTTGTTACAACAATTGTTACCTAATGACTATTAGTAATCTAGATGTAGACTTTTTCGTATCTTTATGTTTCAATCACGCAACAGCTACATATACACCTTTTACACTTTTAGAGAAGTCTCTCCTCAAGAACGTTAAATAACAACACTTCTTTACTACATGTCCACTTGTTGCTATGAACAATCAAAACTAGATAGTTTTAGGTATAAAAAGTGCTTGTACAAATTGGAATTGAAACAGTCTAAAATCCAAATTTATTAATCACAATTTTTCAGGATTTTTTTTACCAAAATTTCCATTTAGCATCCTTTGTTACAAAAGTTGTTACCTACTTACTATTAGTAATTTAGATGTAGACTTTTTCGTATCTTCATGTCTCATTCACGCAACAGCTACAAATACACCTTTTGCACTTTTATTTACTTCTATCCTCAAGAACGTTAAATAACAACACTTCTTTACGATACGTCCACTTGTTGCTATGAACAATCTAAACTACATAGTTTTAGGTATCAAAAGTGCTTATACAAATTGAAATTGAAACAGTCTAAAATCCTAATTAATCAATCACAATTTTTCAGGATTTTTTTACCAAAATTTCCATTTAGCATCCTTTGTTACAACATTTGTTACCTAATTACTATTAGTAATCTAGATGTAGACTGCTATGAACAATCTAAACTAGATAGTTTTAGGTATAAAAAGTGCTTTTCCAAATTGGAATTGAAACAGTCTAAAATACAAATTTGTCAATCACAATTTTTTAGCAAAATTTCCATTTAGCATCCTTTGTTACTACATTTATTACCTAATTATTATTATTAGTAATCTAGATGTAGACTCGTATCTTCATGTTTCATTCACGCAGCAGCTGCAAATACTTTTTTATTTGCACTTTTATTTACTTCTCTCCTCAAGAACGTTAAATAACAACACTTCTTTACTACATGTCCATTTGTTGCTATGAACAATCAAAACTAGATAGTTTTAGGTATCAAAAGTGCTTGTACAAATTGGAATTGAAACAGTCTAAAATCCAAATTAATCAATCACAATTTTTTAGTTTTTTTTAACTAAAACTAATTTATTTTGTATTTTCTTATCAAATCATAACAATTATTACCTAATACTAATAAGTAACCTTTTGTGTGTCTTCAAGTTTCATCCTACTCTTTTTTGAACTTTTATTCGAAATTTATTTACTTCTCTCCTCAATAATGACACTTCTTTAAGATACGTCCACTTGTTGCTATGAACAATCTAAACTACATAGTTTTAGGTATCAAAAGTGCTTATATAAATTGGAATTGAAACAGTTTTAAATCCAAATTAATCAATCACAATTTTTCAGGTTTTTTTTTAACTAAAACTATAGTTTTTTTGTATTTTCTTATCAAATCTTAACAATTATTACCTAATAGTAATGAGTAACCTAGATATAGACTTTTTGTGTGTTTCAAGTTTCATCCTACACTTTTTTGTACTTTTATTCGAAATTTATTTACTTCTCTCCTAAAGAACGTTAAATAACAACACTTTTTTACGATAAATCCACTTGTTTCTATGAAAAATCTAAACTAGATAGTTTTAGGTATAAAAAGTGCATGTATAAATTAGAATTGGAATAGTCTAAAATCTAAATTTTTCATTAAAACTATATTTTTTATCAAATTATAACAAGTATTACCTAACACTAATTAGTAATTGAGATATACACCTTTTTGTGTCTTCAAGTTTCATTTAATTACTCAACAAGGAAGCGAAGTTTTCTATAATTGTAATAGTTTAAAAGAGATTTTATGAAATTATATTTCTACTTAGTAAAGTTTTAAGTTTGAAATAAAGTTTGGTGTAATTTCGATTTTAGTAATCTAAATGAAACAAGTTTTCTTTTTGATGTATTTTGAGAAAATTCAATCGATTAGTAACCGAAATACAGACCTTTTTTGGAGTCCTCAAGTTTCATTTAATTACTGGACAAATAAAGTGAAATTTTCTCTAATTGTAATTAGTAAAGTTCTAAATGAAATAATTGAATCTGAAAATTTGTTTTCTTTTTTATGAATGCGGTGAAAACGTGCTGATAATTGCACAGGTTCGACGTACCGGTACGTCGCTTTTCAATTGTTTTTTTTGCTGCTGCTGCTGCAATCATCGCCGTGTGCGATCTTCCGCACGCGCATTCTCCTTTCTCGATTTAATTAGTCGGCGCGGCACGATGATGATGAATGGAGCGCGCGAATTGCAGAAGAAATATGAAGGAGAGACAACAACAACAACAAAAAAGTGGAAATTTAATAACATAAATTATTGCCACGAAGTATAACCATAATAAGTCGGTTCGACTCGTAGCAATGCAACAAACATTGAATGAAAGAAGTGTTTAAAAGTCGAGGAAGAAGTCTTATTCCTCCGAGTCTTCCTGGAAGAGCGAAACGTTTGTTTTTTGTTTGTTTGTTTTCTTTCACCTGCAGCTTCCCCGGAAATGCCACCTACCTTCTCTTCTCTCTTCAAGCTTTTGTTTGCCAAAGCACTCTCGATGAAGTTTCGAAATATAAATGAATTCCCATGGGTGAAAAAAAAAAAGATTGTTTTCGGACACCGAAAAAGGTGGTAAATCCATAAATAAGTGAGTAAATAAATAACGAAGAGAAGAAGGTAATATTGAGGACAAGTGCAGGTACATTTTCGCACCGGCGTAGCAAAAGTTTTTTTTTTCTTTTTGTCGAGAATAATAGTAATAAAGAAAAAAATGTGTGAAAGTCGTAAAGTTTCCGGGAATTCCGAAGCCGATCTTTGATTTATTGATCTCCGATATTGTGTGTGCACCTTCCGAAAGTCGGCAACTTGAGTTGTTCTTCGACCGAACAACAAGAAAAATTCGTATCTTCGGTTGAAAGTCTTTGGGATTTTGTCGCGAAACTTGTCGATTTTTTTTTTGAGATGAAGACACAAAAAGGTGAAGAGAATGTCGGGTAATAAATGGTGAGGGGGGATTAAACGCATTAAAAACTAGTTAACACGTGAGAAGAAGTGGTGAGAGAGAGACCTTCATCATCGTGCGTTAATTTCGAAGCGAAATTTTCCCATGTAACGACCTTTATAATAAGAGAGCTGCGAAGCGTGGAAAAATCTGCACAGAACAAAAGGGAAAAAGAAACAAAAATTCGGAGCTTTTGATTATGCAAAGGGGGAAAACAAATGTAATCTTGAGTTGAGTGTACTAAGTTTAGAATATATTTTATAAACTATACCTAATTAGAAATATTA
>NW_017096345.1:0-7670 GCF_001412225.1 Nicrophorus vespilloides
AGATGTGAATGAAAAGTGTTAAAGTAATTGAAAATTCTTGATGGAAATTTATAAATAAAATGAATTATTTGATCATAAAAAAAAACTGACATTGAAAAGTTAGCAGTATTAATTCATTTAGGTTTATGATTATCCTTTTTAAGGAGTTGTTGAACGGAAAAGGTGAAAACGAGTTGTTGAAAAAAATAAATAAATATACAATCGACCGACATTAATCTCGATATTTTCTCGGCCATGCGAAGTGTTTTACCATGTTTGGTAGTCGCCTCTGAGAATATGTTTCATTTCGAATGCATGGAAAACCTCATTTTCCAACGGATTGAAACGAATTCGCAGCTCGGACAGACGACGACTTTATTATTTATTATCATTCGACAGTGGAGGAAGAAGACGCTGCTGCTGCTGCATCAATAAATACATCATACAACAAGTATAGTTGAGACGAAGGCAAACACCGCAACACAAGACCCACAACTTATTTATATGCTGCACGAGGATCGAGGACGGAGGACAACGTCATCTACTTTTTCTCTCTTTCACTCTGTTTCCCCTTCGAGAATTGAACGTCGACGTGCAGCCACATACATCATCAAATGCAATTTCAATACGTATATATAGATGAGCACACACACGCATGAAATGCTCGGTTATAAAAAAAAATCTCATTAAGCTCGCTAATGGAATTACAGCAACAATGGACTAGGTTTTCACTTTCGCATGACTGGGGAAAACTCACTAGATCGACGTTCGGGTTTCCTTTAATTACGTTCTTTTATTTAGTTGTGATCTATTAAAAAAAACGGACAAATAAACATATCTTAAAGTTTACAATTGGATTTGCTTTATATCAAGTTAAGAAAGAAACAAGTTTGAAAATGTTCTTTCTCAAGAAATTACAATAAAAAAAAACTGATACAAATTAGTTAGCAAATTTTTACCAAAGTGTAAGAATATTGACCAAAAATAAATGTTAAAAATTACAAGATTTTCTAAAAATATGTATTTTATCAATGAAAAAAATACAAAATCTAATGATTTGCCAATATTTCTAATACTGTTTGCTTTTATTTTTTTAATAATTGTGAATATGAGAAGAAAATTTTGGAAAAAATACATAAAATATTCATAATATGATAAAATATTCAATTAATTCTAATAAAGCACTCTGAAAAAAGATGACAAAATACGAATTTTCTTAGAAGAAATTTGTAGAATTATTCTTGATAATTATTTATGAAACGTATCGCATTGAATGAAATAATTCATGAATGTTTCATTGATCATTGAATAAAGGAAAAAAATCTCATAAAACGCTCTGAAAATGATGAACTAATACGAATTTTCATGTAAATATTATTTTTTATATTATTATAAATAAAACTGACTAAAAAACCATGATTAGTGTAAAAATTAATGAAACAATTTATTAATATTTGATGAACAACATTTCTATGAAATTTTGTAAAAAAAATTAAGTGTTGTTAACTTACAGTAGTTATCTCAAAAATAGTTGTAATAAAATACTCTGAAAAAGATAAAATAAGAGACAAAATTGTAGAATTAATAGTAAAATTTGAAGGAAATTAAGATTATTGAATGAAATAATTCAAGAATGTTTCATTGATCATTGAATAAAGGAAAAAAAATCTCATAAAACACTTCGAAAAGAACGAAATAATACGAATTTTCTTAGGAGAAATTTGTAGAATTATTCTTAAAACATTATTAAAAAAAATAATTAAAAATGATGATTAGTGTAGATATTAATGAAACAATTTATTAATATTTGATAACAAATACTTTTATGAAATTTTGTAAAAAGTAATAACTATTTTTGATTGACTGTAGTTATTTCACAAAAATTGTTGTCATAAAATACTCTGAAAAGATAAAATTAGAGACAAAATTGTAGAATTATTAGTAAAATTTGAAGAAAATTAAGATTATTGTAATAAAATGAATGAAGTAATTCATGAATGTTTCATTGATCATTGATTAAAGGCCAAAAAATCCCATAAAACGCTTTGATATGGACGAAGTAATATGAATTTTCTGAGAAAAAAATTATAGAAATATTCTTGAAACATTATTAAAAAAAATTAATAAAAATGATGATCAGTGTAGATATTAATGAAATAATTTATTAATATTTGATAACAAAAACTTGTATGAAACTTTATAAAAAATTATAACTGTTTTTGATTGACTATAGTTATTTCACAAAAATTGTTCTCATAAAACACTCTGAAAAAGATAAAATTAGAGACAAAATTGTAGAATTATTAGTAAAATTTGTAGGAAATCAAGATTATTGTAACACATTGAATGAAATAATTCATGCATTTTTCATATATCAATGAATAAAGAGAAAAAAATCTCATAAAACACTCTGAAAGGGACGAAATAATACGAATTTTCTTAGAAGAAATTTCTAGAATTATTCTTGAAATATTTTAAACAAAAAAATTGTAAAGAAAATTAACTGCAAATACTCTGAGAAAGATAAAAATAGAGACAAAATTGTAAAATATATCATGAAATGAATTATTAGTAAAATTTTAAGGAAATCAAGATTATTGAATGATATAATTCATGAATGTTTCATTGATCAATGAATAAAAGTAGAAGAATCGTGTTGAATTTATTTGTTTGTTTTTTTTTTGTCATGAGAAAATAATTAGTATGTAGAGAGCAAAGCACGATACTTGAACAGAATAGTTAACTATTCTAATTGACATTTGGTTTTCTAATACGACATTTATTGAAATCCTCTGTTTTTTACACAATTTATCAATAATAAATGCAAAAATTTCATAAAATAATTACAGATAAAAAAAATGTAATAATTTTAGTAATTCGTAATAAATTTTTAAACTCAATTACTTTTTAATTTCGTATAATTGTTAAACTTTTCATTTAATTCCAAATTATAAAAAAAAATAATTACTAACACTAATTTACTAAAGAATGTCCCAAAATTAACGCAAGATTTGAATTTGCCGCCCTATGTGCAGTAAAGTGTCAAATTGTTTTTCTTGGGGTTTCCAACACTTTACTGCACAAATTTCTATATATAATTGATTCCAAACAATCAAATTTATTTGTTGAATCTTTATGTTTCAGTATTTATTTTCAATTTAAAGTTGTTTTTTTTTGTTTTGTTTCCAAATATTTTACTTTCTAATTCTTTACAATAATCTCACGATCTGAATAATCGTTAATAATTGTTGTTCAGTTTACCGATGACACGAAGAGATTACTTACAAGAAAGTGTATGTAAAATCATGTTAATCCGATTCTTCACGAACACGCATACTCTACTTTATATGTACTTATTTTAAGATCGTATCATCATTGTCCAAAACAGAAAAAAAAAACAAAATATAATTAAACGTCTTTACTGGTTGCTATGGTTATATCCTAACTCTCATAATAAACTAAATAGAAAACTTACATAATTAAGTGTAAATTTCGCATTTGCTAAAGCTTTCGATGACATTTTTTAAGCAAATCAACAATTCCATTAAATTTAAACCTAAAAACAATCTATTTATTGAATTATTTAATCGTTAAGATCACCCATCCATTGCTTAACTTTCAAAAGACAATTATTAATTATCCAATGATTTCAACCTATTTTTTTGATACTATTTCGGTACAAATATAAGAAATATTTTACTAAGATTTTTGATTGCAACAAAATTTTAATTGTAATTTCAGTAAATTTATCAAAATTCTTAATCTACAAAATCATAGTTACATCAAAATGAAACAATAAAACAAATGAATAATAATAATAATTTGGAGAACAGTTTCGAAATTAATTTTCGATCCGAACTCAAACATTAATTATTTGCCGCATTGAATACAAACAGAAATATCTGCATATAAATCCTATGGCAATTGGATTTTAATATTTTAACATATTCGAAATGGAACGCAATTAATACCAGCATCAGCACGGCTCGAACATAAACGGAATTCCTGAGAAACTATTTAGAAGAATAAATACGAAGCCGAAGTCTAGAAGAAGATGTAGAAAAGAAAAAAGGAAAAAGGCACACACAAACACACACGGCACGGAAACTATGAGTTATGCAAATGAAGCAATTTACCTTGACATTGGTAAAGCGCCACCGAGAGACTCATCTTTCCACTATTTTTAGCCGTTCGCATCTCTCCAAACCAAAAGAAAATAATCAGTTTTAACTGCGTTTTACAGCGAACAATTAAGAAATTTCAATTAATTTCAATTTTTATTTTTATTTATTTTTTTCAATTCATGCACAAACCACTTGCACGAATGACACACTTTCTAACAGAATGCGTACGTTTTCTGTGAAACCAAAACCGGATTTTGTGATTAGTTAATTTTAATCGAAATAAATCAATTATTATTATTAATAACAATCACAAAAAGTGAATAACAATATTGATAAAAAGTAAACAAAAAATTTGATGCGATATGTAAGAACGTAATCAATTTGCAAATGGAAATTGATGTCAGAAGTAAATGGATAATACCTCGCATAGTGCGGTTTCAATCAGTCCGGATTTGCTATGGTACGATTTGAAAATATTAGAAACTAAATATTTTTTAAACTCATTCAAAATTTTTATGGATATTTCTTATTTTCTAACAACAATTTTATTAATTTCCTATACTTTTAAAATTTAGATTTAGATTAACTTAAATTTCGAATAACACGGTCAAAATTGCATCTAACACGGTTTTTTTCTCACTATTTTCAATCGTTGCTAAGCAAAATCTTGTACGATTAGGAACATCTTTTGAACTGAATGTACTTTTCCATATGAATTTGGATTATAGAATAACACGGTTTTTAATGGCACGAAACGAATTTAACGTGTTATTCGAGGTTTAGCTGTAGTTTATTATTGAAATCAACAAATTTTTCATCAAAAAATGTTTGCGAAATGTAAGAAACTAAATTTTTGTGGATATTTCTTATTTTCCAATAATCTTAATATACTTTTAAAGGTAAGATTTACTTTTTTTTCTTTAATTAACTTAATTTTCGATTAATGATCATGTTATTCGAAATATAAGTTAATTAAAGAGAAAATAAATCTAAGTTTTAAAAGTATAGAAAATTATATATAAAATTGTTGTTAGAATATCCACAAAAAATTTGAATGAGTTTAGAAAATATTTAGTTTCGATTTTTATTAATAAAAATCTTGTACGATTAAGAACATCTTTTAAACTGAAACTCTCGAACCGAATGTACTTTTACATATAGATTTGGAATATATAATAACACGGTTTTAAATAGCACGAAACCAATTTAACGTGTTATTCGAGGTTTAGCTGTAGTTTATTATTGAAATGAACAAAGTTTTCATGAAAAAAAAATTGGCGAAATGTAAGAACGTAACCAATATCAGAAGGAAATATATATTACCTCGTATAGAGCGGCTTCGGTCAGTCCGGATTCACTATAGTACGGTTTGAAAATATAAAAAAAAACTAAATTTTGATTGTGCAAAATAAATTCTTAATATTTTGTTAATACATCAATTATCGATTTTTTTTCTATTAATACAGTGAAGTCTTCAGAAACTCATTCAGAACTAAACACAGAATATCTAGAATTATGCGGTTTCGATTAGTCCGGATTTACTATAGTCCAATTTGAAAATATCATAACAAACTAATCTTTGATTGAGCAAAATATAAATAAATTCTGATGAATTTGTACACACAATTATTTTGTTAATACATAAATTATTGTTTTTCGCATAGTGCGGTTTCTGAAAAATTCAGATTCACTACAGTACATACAATTGATTTAGTTTTTTTTCCATTCAAGTTCTCTCAATTCCTTTTGGTAAAGATTTTTACATCTAATGAAAAAAAACAAAGCTTTCTTTGATGAATGGAGCAAAACCACAGTAATTTAGTCTTAAGTGAAATAAACTTAGTCTTATAATTATAATTACCACAGAGAAGATATTGAAGTGATCTTAAAATTATTTATATTTCCCTATGTCTTCAACATAGGATGATGCAAAGATCAGATGAACAATCACTAATTTAGTCTTAAGTGAAAGAAACTTAGTCTTATAATTTCAATTACAATAGATAAAGATATTCAAGTGATCTTAACATTATTTATATTTCCCTGTGTCTTCAACGTAGGAAGCTACAAAGATCAGATGAACAAACACTAATTTAGTCTTAAGTGAAAGAAACTTAGTCTTATAATTACAATTACCACAGATAAAGATATTGAAGTGATCTTAAAATTATTTATATTCCTCTCTGTCTTCAACGTAGGATGCTGCAAAGATCAGATGATCAAACATAAATTTAGTCTTAAGTGAAAGAAACTTAGTCTTATAATTACAATTACAACATATTGAAGTGATCTTAAAATTATTTATACTCCTTTTTATCTTTATCTTCAGAGATGCTGCAAAGATCAGATGAACAATATAAAAATGTTAATATAAAAATTATTGTTTTTCGCATAGTGCGGTTTCTGAAAAGTTCAGATTCACTACAGTACATACAATTGATTTAGTTTTTTTTTCATTAAAGTTCTCTCAATTCCTTTTGGTAAAGATTTTTAGATCTAATGAAAAAAAAAGCTTTCTTTGATGAATGGAGAAAAACCACAGTAATTTAGTCTTAAGTGAAATAAACTTAGTCTTATAATTACAATTACCACAGAGAAGATATTGAAGTGATCTTAAAATTATTTATATTTCTCTCTGTCTTCAACGTAGGATGCTGCAAAGATCAGATGAACAATCACTAATTTAGTCTTAAGTGAAAGAAACTTAGTCTAATAATTAAATACATTTGCAAACCGGACTATAGTAGATCGGACTGTTTGAAGCCGCACTATGCGAGGTAAACTGTATTTTTATCATTAATAAAATTTGAAATTATTTATTAATGTGAGTTTTTTTTCTTCTCTCTAATCAAAATGTGAATGGATAATTGATGCGAATTAATATTGCATCTGTGTTGAGATATGATTAAGTGTTACGAATAATCTTTTATTGGGAGGGTCGTAATTTTTACCCCGGATTTACGACGCCAACCCCTGGTGTACCAGGACCGAGCTACAATACAATACGCACCAACAACATACACACACACAAAAAAAAACGAACCCGTAGATGCCAGAAGTATAAGAGAACAACAAGAGGAGAGAACAGTTTACAGCCGTTCCACGAATGGGATTACCGAATACCGATGCGGAGGATGGAGGATGCGTGTGAGTGCGAGAGGGAGAGTAAGAACTTTGCTTCTTCGTTCGCGTTCTCGGATCTCGAGCCGGTAAGTAGTTTATTGTGTGTAAATATTTATGGCTCGGTGGAGAGATAATGAACGTAGCAGCAGCAGCACCAGCGCCCCTTCCCGAAGAAGATCGAACAATCATCATGGGGCGCCCCACCGCCTTTGTTCATCTGATCTTTGCAGCATCTCTGAAGGTAAAAGATAAAAAGGAGTATAAATAATTTTAAGATCACTTCAATATCTTTATCTGTGGTAATTGTAATTATAAGAATAAGTTTCTTTCACTTAAGACTAAATTAGTGTTTGTTCATCTAATCTTTGCAGCATCTTACGTTGAAGACACAGGGAAATATAAATAATGTTAAGATCACTTGAATATCTTTATCTATTGTAATTG